>NC_041391.1:465859475-465898949 GCF_002162155.2 Triticum dicoccoides | reverse complement strand
CGGGAGTGGCTGGCGGCGGGGGGGTGACGTGGCGTGGTGTGGTTGGCCGGAGCGACGTGGCTGCGGGGATGGAAATGTCCGGCGCGACGCGGACGCGTCTGGCGGCGCGGGGAGGAGCGGGGCTAGGGTTTGGACTGCGGGAATTTTGGGGGAGGCCACATATTTATAGGTAGAGGGAGCTAGGAGTGTCCAAATGAGGAGCGGTTTTCGGCCACGCGATCGTGATCGAACGACCGAGAGCATGGAGGGGAGTTTGGTGGGTTTTGGTCCACTTTGAAGGGGCGTTGGGCTGCAAGACAAAAGAGGCTTCGGGCTACGCGGTTACCCGGTTAACCGTTGGAGTACCAAACGAACTCCAAATGGCACGAAACTTGACAGGCGGTCTACTGGTGCTATACCAAGGCCGCTTGGCAAACCTCGGGCCATTCCGAGAACACTTAACACCCACTCACAACAGGAGACGAAAGGGGAACGCCGGAGGGCATAGGAGTGCCGGATCGCGAAACGGACAACGGGGAAAATGCTCGGATGCATGAGACGAACACGTATGCAAAATGAAATGCACACGATGACATGGCGAAATGCAACACGCAAGCAAATGACATGGCAATGGCGGCGAATAACTGGCAGACACCTGGCGCATCGGATCCGGGGCGTTACAACACTCCTCCACTAACAAGAGATCTTGTCCCGAGATCTTAGGACCGAGACGGAATGGAAAAGGGATGAGGTGAAACAAGAACTCACGAGAAGAAGCAAAGAATCGAGAGCACTCGAGAAGAAGAGAGGAACGACGAGAATGACGAGAATCAAAAGCTCATGGAAACAGATAGACTATGAAACCACTTCGGTTAGAACAAGATAGAAAACGAATAAGACTGAAACGATTTAGGCAGCACTCCAACTGAAAATGGAAAGAAAAGAACATGAACTTGAGAGGATGGAATGATACTTGATGAAGACATGACACAAAACCTCCGGAAATAATTAAAAGAGTCGAAAGAAAAGAACGGAGAAGAAAATGACAACTTGTGCCACGAATGAAATAGAAAGCAACTTTAGAAGAAAATATTGAATGGAGTTGTTGAGAAAATTCAACAACGAAAAGAATAAGCTTGTCGTGGACTTATGGATAACATCTCAGAAATTATGAGGTGATAACCAGCCGCAAACGGAAATGATTGAATAGCTAAGAAGAACGAAGGAATGCAAAACTCCACTTCAAAGAATGCGGAGAATTAATTGCACTTCGAGACGCGAGAAGAAAAGTTGCTTGAACTCCACCGACAAGAATCTTGATGAACACTTGAAAGAATGAATTAAATCATGAAGAACCACCATGAAGAACTCCGGTAAACAAAAGGATGACGAGATACAATGAAGGATGAAAGAAAAAGATTAAAGCTTGCGATGATTTAGATGGAGGTTCCGACAAAATGACAGAGGATATTTGAACTCCGGAAAAGAAAAGATGAAAACACATGAAACTAGAATTTATTCCTCAAGAACAAACTCCGAAGAAAAGGATTAATCACTTGGATGAAATAAGAATAAGATTTATTGTATGCTTATCCTTCATCAAATTAAATTGATGACAATCAATGGATTTTTCATACTACTTATTCTTCTTGAAAAGGATTAAGGGGAAATATGGCGCAAAACTTGAGAAAGTCTTCATGAACCACCGGTATGATTGGAAAGAACGGATGGATTGAATGATAATCAAGCAAAAAGAATCTTGAACGAATCACCGTAAGAATTTGAAAATGACTGATGAAAGGGGCTGAATCACCGGGAAGAATTAGAAGAGCAAATATGCTAGAGGGGATTTAGATGCAAAAGAACAAAGAGATCATGAGCTGATTGCAGAACACTTGAACGAAGCACCGGGATAATTAGAAAACGATAACTGGAATGATGGCCTCCGGTGAAAAGAAACGGGAAAACAACTCCTGGAATACTCCGGATGGATAAGAAAGAATATCTGACAAACTGAAATAATTCGAGAGAATAACATGAACTAGAACCACGAATCTTCGAGAGAACGGGCAATATTGAGAGGAAAAACTCTTCTTCGATCTTCAAATGACGACGGGAAACACTAACAAAATTGTTGAGATACTCCGGAAGATTGAAAAGCAAATAGGTTGAGTCAACATTGAAAAGAATTTGAACGAGATCTAGGAGAAAGCATGTGACTGATGGAATCCATTCTTACGTCAAACTCTGAAAAGAATTGAGAATAACTCCGGGAGAATTAGAAGTGTCAGGTAAGATCCTGGGAAAAGACATGTGGGTTAGGGCCCACTGAAGAAATAACACCGTTGAAAAGGATTGTTGAAAAGATTGATGATGCACCGGAACACTTGAAATATTTGGATGAGGTGACAACCTCGAATTAATTGGAACACAGACGAATCTCCAGAGATGTCTTACGAACTCCGGAATGATTAACTGGCGAGAGGCGAACGAGCAGGGAAGGCACTTTATCCAAGGGAAAGAATATGATCAACCGAAAAACTTGAATTGAATCCACCGGAAAAGAGATGAAGAATGTCAAACGAAAGAGAATACACCGGTTGAAACAATTGATGAAAGACTGAAGAGGCTCCACACGAATGAGATAGATGGTCGAGAGAGAGTCAGACTCCGGGAAGAAAAAGGGTGGGAGGGCGGGAAAACAAAGGCAACTTGGAAGGGAGAACCAACGAATCTTGAAGAGAAAACACCGATTGAAAACATTGAGGAGAGAAAGCAAAGACTTCGCACGAGTAGGATGGATACTCGAATACGGACTCCGGCTTCAAGAAGAAAAGGGAGGGCGGGTGGGAAAAGAAAACAACTGAGGATTGAACTCAAAGATGAAGAGCCTCGAGTCGACTTGACGAGAAATGCACCGGATGAAAAGAGCTGAGAACCCACGATCGGAAAACCAACTGCGTGATCCTAAAGAAAATTTGAAGGGGAAGAGAAGCAATTCAAAACACCTACGTCAAGATTCCTTACCAGAGCGACGAAGGGGCTGAGGAGTAAAAAGAATTCCTACTCTCCGATATAACTAGACTCCGAAAAACAATTTTCTTCTAGACTCAACAACGGCCAAACTACACGATCAATCAAGGGGGCTCCTAGGGTCGGTCGTGGCTCTAATACCAACTTGTCACGCCCATGCGACCCTATCCAAAAGGAACTCGAAGGTCCCACCGAGGATAGACCCGCATATTGAAACGCTTTTGCAAGGTGGATATCATTACATCAACATTACATAATAGATGGGGATACATACAAGAGACATACAATGCCACAAGAATACAACATCACAATACAAAGAGCATCATCCGACTACGGATGAAACACAAACAGAAACTCAAACGACATCCACCCTGCTAGCCCAGGCTGCCGACCTGAAACCTATCCCCTGATCGAAGAAGCAGAAGAAGAACTCAACGCAAGCAAGCATCGCTCTCGCGTCGTGATCATCGCATAAACCTGTACCTGCAACTGTTGTTGTAGTAATTTGTGAGCCACGAGGACTCAGCAATCCCATTACCATGGGTATCAAGACTAGCAAAGCTTAAAGGGAAAGGAAGGGGTAAAGTGGTGAGGCTGCAGCAGCGACTAAGCATATATGGTGGCTAATATACGCAAATAAGAGCGAGAAGAGAGCAAAAGGAACGGTCGTGAAACTAGTAATGATCAAGAAGTGATCCTGAACTCCTACTTACGTCAAACATAACCCAGAAACCGTGTTCACTTCCCGGACTCCGCCGAAAAGAGACCATCACGGCTACACACTCGGTTGATGCATTTTAATTCGGATCTGGTGTCAAGTTATCTACAACCGGACATTAACAAATTCCCATCTGCCTATAACCGCAGGCACGGTTTTCGAAAGATTATACCCTGCAGGGATGTCCCACGGATCTGGTGTGGGATTTCGGATTTCAAGACCCTCGTGGTTGACCTCCTCTTCGCTTCTTCCTCGTGCTGCTGCATCCCCTCGGTTCTTCCCCTCTATATGTGATGCAGGTGCTCCTCGCCTCCCCATCTCATTTTCTCTCCACTCTCTCTCTTTCCACATATACTCCTGGTTTTAGATCTTTCTCGGCCATGGTACTGCAAGTTATGTTTTCTCATTATCAGTTGGTTCAGTTTACTGTTTTTACGGCTACAGATTACTTGTGATTTTCTGCATAATCAACTTGTCAAGGAGTGGTGTCAATGGAAGCCGTGATAGTCATTCTGGTGACATATGCACATTTACGGCTGCAGATTACTTGTGATTTTCTACATAATCAACTTGTCAAAGAGTGGTGTCAATGGAAGCCGTGACAGTCATTCTGGTGACATATGCACATCAGGTTCTAGAATTAAGTTGTCCTACTAGGGAATTTTCTACAAAAGGTTACATTTCTTTTAAGCATAATACACTTATTGTGTCACTTACCTACTTGCAAAGAGAGTTCATATAAGAGGAAATGTTCATTGTTTCTACTCTGTTTATATTTTAGGTTTGCATGTTCAGTCAATGGGAAATTGGTAGCAACTTGCTTGCACTTTTTGGATGCATAGCTTTGATAGTTTTGCTTGTGGTGCCTAAATTACAGCCTGCCAATGGCGTGGAGTTTAGGTGGCTAGACCATTCATTGGGAAGAGTTTGGGCGGGTCGCGGTTGATATCGGACCTGTAAATGAAGAAATTTTCATCACAGTGGGCATAATTAATGGTGTGGTGGGGCTTAGTTGCACGCTCGTTGGTCTGCCCAGGGCAAAGGAGTTCACCGTGGTGGACAAGCCACTCCTGGAGTGGCTCTTCTTGTTCCTGCCGCCTAATGGTGTGGTGGGGCTCAGGATCGCTTGTGATCCCAACCTGCAGGTGCTCGCCTACCTAGACACAAGAGCTCGCATGCTACATATTGGTGTCAGCATCATTGGGGCACATCTCTCCGGTCTACATCTCTCTTGCAAATTGAAATTATTCCATCGACATTGATCCAACCATCATGTTCTTCTTTGTGATTAGAAAAATATCAATGACTTGTGATAATAATGTTGTTGTAGCTGTAGCTCATTGCAGTCTCTAAAAATTATTCCAGTAATCCCTCTTCTTCTCTTCTCTTCCAGTAACTATCAATGACTGGTGGTGATTTCAGCGCCTGCCGCCTCCTCTTCTCTTCGAATCCAGTAATCCCTCTCGTGAGTGCATCAGGGGATGTCGTGCCCTCGACTATGGTGAAGCACCAGGTCCACTTGAGCTCCTCCTTCAACCTGCGTGTGTGATTTCTTCTTTTTCCATGAATGCACACATTTGAAGCTTTTTTTGGTTCCCTCATCTAGATTTCGTCTGAAGTGTGCAGATTGTTATTCCTTATCAGGGAGGAGAATATTCGTTTGAAGGACTCATTAGGCCCAGAATATTTAGCTTGTAATTTCTATGATTCATCCATCTGTCTAATTCTGACCTTACAGATAAACCTATCTCCCTCCACCCTTCTCAATCTGGTGCTGCTACATTTCAAAATCTTGTATGTATGAGATTTGTTCTTTTAGGTATATTTCTGCCTGAAAGAAGTTCACATTTATTTTCTTGTTAGATGAGCCTGCTTCCTTTTGCTGGCTATACGTAAGTTGCAGAAATGATAATACTTAAGATATCACATGAATGAGATGTTGATGCCCTGTATGCTCCAAAATTGTATCATTCATCCCACACAATGGTTACAATCCCAGTCGTTGAGTCACAATAGACAAGACCATATTTCACATTTTGTATAGTCCAACCAATAATACAGATGCCTGGTGATGGTTTTCCATATACTATGATAGTAGTTTCCTGCACTGATTATTTAATGAGCCACCCTTCCGTTTTCAACTTGAATCGGTGCAATAGTTAAATAGATGTGTTCGTGTCATTTAGCCCCAAAATTCAGTTCAGTTTGGATCTACATCTTTTGCCGACCCCTTTTCTTGGTACTGATTGACCTCTTTGTGTTAATATTTTTATTTGACTGCATTTTTTTCTTTAGTCCTTCCTCTTAGTGTATAATCCTAATTGTGCAGGTTTCTTTCCTGGCAACGAATTTATGATTCAGACCATTCCATAACAAAATGCATATATGGCCTCACGAAAGGAGTTTAGCTTCAGATGTCATCAAGTTTGTGTCAAATTTATTGTTCCATTTTTGGAACTGTGTACTTTCATGAGTATTTTTCCAACGAGTACATATAATACTTTCGCAGATCATCTTACAAAATAGAAGTATAGAGGAAGGACTAAATCTTTCAGAGATCACTCTACATGATGGTCATAACTTCTATACTTTCGCAGAGTCCACAATTTAGTACTGACCCTATTTCAGTTGATACTTTATTTTACTAAATCTTTCGTATTAACCATAAGCATAAAGGATATCATGTTGGGTTGCATTGCCATGTAAGGAATGGATATCCTAAACCTGAGAAAGTACCAACGCAGATGATAGTTTCTTAGGAATATCATCGTGTTGTTACAGCAAAGATGGCTAGCTGTAGCACCTTCTATAGTTCAGTTTACTACTAGGGATATTATTCAATCTCTGAACTATGTATTACCATTATAAATTTGGCTAGGGAATCTGTCTCATTTAATATTGCCATGAAGTAGTTGGGATGGAGAGGGTTTTTTACTTGACTACTTTCTGACTATATACCTTTCTGTTTTGTGCAAGTACAAAGTATTAGTAATTTCAGCCTGTCCAATTTTTGCAGGGATAATTGTGTGAGTCTGGTCCAAACTTTAAGACAATCACTTAATACATTTATGGGATCACCAACTTTTGGCGTTTGTTGAGACTAGCTAGGTGGGACCATGAATTCCTAGAAGATTGTGGTAATTATCCTACTTTGTTTGCAAGATTGGTTTCTAAAAATATGATGGTAGTTGTAATTTCACATTGCTGCTGATTTGAATGAATATGTTTTGATGGTTTTTTAAGCTTTCATTCTTTGCTGTGTGTAAAAGTAACTAATTCATTCCTAATTGAATCTTTCAATGGTTATGGGAACACTACAGATCTTGCTTCTCTGCTTTTTAATATTTCATATGTTTTCATGTACAAACCGAGGCATGCGGGCACCATGTGTTTCTATTGCAGAGGCTGATCACCGTGTGTATGGCTTGCTGGTTGCGCCAGTAGAGTTTCTCAGAATGTTGTTTGTCCAGTCTTTGTTAATAATGTGATCATCAAAGAACTAAAAGACAGTGTTTGGTACTGAACTGCAGTTCGCTTTGTTAATTTCCGCGACACCATTTCATATTTACATTTGAATTGTACTTACTTAGTTTGTAAGGCCTTATAGTTTCAATGCTTTATTTGCTTGTGGAACTACGGCTCTGTTACATTTTGATGATTGTATATTTTTGTATATGAAATTTGTAGAACAAAAGTAAAAAATGGAAGGCCCAGCTTACTTTGGTATTAAGGTAATTAACTCTAGGTTCCATTGCAAGAGCTCAAGCATGTTCTTACATGATTAATCCAACTTAAGAGTACTACCAGACATTGGTTCATTTTTCTGATAGATTCAGTTATGGCAATACTGAATCATTTTTGGTGTGATTAGGGACAAGGAGCTGCAGCATCATGGATTGGACCGAAGGGGAGGTCCTGACGGCTGAAGATGGTGTGCACGGGAGGAGCTCGAAGCGGCACTCCCATGGAGGGATGGCTGATGTCACGGCAATTTTCTCCCATCCTTCTCCCCCCCCCCCTTCTCTCTCGATGTCTATCATGGGCTTTGAGTGCAGTCATAGGTTTGAATTGTAAACTGTAGCCGCTTAAAACTTTGGTGTAAAATAAAGCCCTTACTGGTAGATGAGGCACGTTATTAGCAATGTTTCACATTTTCTTACTTGCAATACTATGCTTGCCTGTTCAGGTCTTCCACGACCTAAATCATCAGAAATCCAACACATACAATACCTTTTTGTAAACTTCGGTTACCCTGATATAAGCCTCCATTCAATTTTCTTATACGGAGGGGTTAGAAATAGTTACCTTACTTGCTTGCTCAAAACTAAATCTACTAACAAATGGATTTTTTTTTCAAACCACACATGGTGTTTACTGTGTCTCATGATGGATTGGGTTGTGGCAGTAGTTCTTGGGTGGAGTATCTATCTTGATAAAGCGATCGATCAGGGCGCATTGGAGGCAGAAGAAGAGAAAACGTTTGGGGCATCTGTGGTGTTGAACATTCAGTGTTTATGTGCTTTGTACATGCACGACCAGTTCAGTAACTAGATGGCCTTTTCTACTGTACTGGTGCTGCTACTTTTCACATGCTAGCTTATTTGAAAAGCGCCAACAGTGTGTGCCACATGTAAACAGTCCATGTTGAAAGAATAGAAGCAGAAGTGTGGAGATAATGTAATTGGTCAGTCAGGAAATTCAGTCTCAATGAGCTCAACTAATGACATGTGTGAGTTGAGCCCGAGGTCAATTTCAAAGTAACAGCAGCATTTTACTTTCCTTTTCATGTCAGTGGTCGATGGTACTTACATGTTGTATCGGGTTATCAAAGGACTGCAATCATATACATTTTATAAACAAATAAAACACTTTGATGAAGCATGTAGTAGACAAATAGTGCTACTGATAAATGGATTTTTATGTCAAACCACAAATGGTGTTTAGTGGGTCTCTGTGTCATTTTGCGCAATGGGAGATTACTCAAAAATACACATATTTTCAACATAGCATGATCTTCAATGAGATTCTATACTACAAAATTAAAATCTATAGGCACATCTCATTGTAGACAACAAACCTCCATTATTTCTTTATTAAAGAGGATTGATTTTATTTGCAAAAAGAAGGGTTAAATTTGTTACCATATGTGCTTGTCCACAACTAAAATAACTAAAGTAAGTTTTTTTTCAATGTGAATATGAATTCAATGGTTCTCTGCGTCATTTGGCACAATAGAAATAACTACAAGGATTTATTTGCATACGTATACATCCATAAATGTTTTAGGAGAGAATTACAACACATGATCTATGATGCCTAAAGAAAGATACGAGAAAAGTAAAAATCGCCACATAAAGAGGAGAAATGCAAGATCCGGATAAATGAGAACTAAATCCATGCATGCAGAGAAATCCGAAATCGAAGGAAAGGAGAAATTTCGCCTCTCTGGGAATGCTTATCTCGCCCAACTGAGGAACCGAGGAGGAAAAGGGGATAAACAAGCTCGATGGATTCAGTCCCTGTCGCTTCATATTCTACTACTGAAAGGCCACACAGCTTTGTTCGTGGATGGGCTAGGTAGCGTATGGGCATTTCAAATACCTATGCCTACATATGCACAGCACAAAGAGGTTTTTTTCATGCACATGAAAAATTAAAGTTTGGTACAAACACCGCAAAAAAATACATCCTTGAAAAGCTTCCTTAGCTGGTCTATACATGTCATACACTTTTTTTAAACTCGGATTACACAACATGCTAAACATATATTCAATATAGCATGGTTTAACACATGTAAGCATGTTTAAAAAATAGCATGATTTAGTTGAAGGTTCTTGCAGCATGAAACTATTTTCATCGACAGCATGTCTTCAGCAGGTCTCTGCGCCATTTGGTGCAATGGGTCAACTAGTATCCAAACCATTAGTGTCTTGGTAGTCCGCGGTAACGAGCAGAGACTCACGATCATGTGACTCCATCACCCCGTCTCGTGGACTTATGGTAAGGGCTAAGAATGCCTGGCAATGCCATGTAATTATCTCTCGGGTACCCTCCAGGTCAACCCGAGTTCACATCACTCGCGGGTACCCCTCGGGGCCAACCAAATGTCATCATGGTTCTGTGGTAAGTCAAAGTAACCATGTGTCCAAAACAGCAAGGGGGGAACCCGAGGAATCACCCTCGATGGATTCCCACTCGATGTAACCATCAAGGTGGACTTGGAGGAATCACCCTCGATGGTCCACACTTGAGAGGTTGCATCACAGAGTCGTTATCGGGAGTGATGAAGGAGGAATCACCCTCGATGACCATGACCGAATAGCTACACTATAGGGTTAACATCAAAAGTGCTGACGAGGTATCGCTCTCGGCACTGGATAGTAACTCTGCAGAGTCGTACAACTAAGGGGGGATGATGTACAACTAAGGCCTGGACGTCGACCACATTGATTGATTCATCGGTCATCAAGCAAGGGCAACTAGGACAAGGTGAGGGGTCACCGGTGGATCACTAACCAGCCTATACTAAGCAGTTTAGGATAAACATGTAAGGTATGAAAGCAGTTAACAAAACAGGCTATCCATCATAATAGGATTATAAAAAAAGTAGCAGTTCTAATGCAAGCATGAGAGGGAAAGAAATGGGCGATATCGGAATGACCAAGTCGGGTTTGCTTGCCTGGAAGCTCTGCTGACAAGGAAGAAGGGTCGTCAGTGATGTAGTCGGTCGAAGTGGCAGCATCGGTCTCAGGGTCTACTAGAGAGAAAAGGGGGAAAACAATAAATATAAAGCAAACAGGGCATCACAATAAATGAGTCAGCAATACGTCATGCTAGGGGTGACATCTCGCCGTGCTACATGTTGTAGACAGAAAGAGAAAACATCCGGAGAGGTTTTCCCGGTGTTTGGTATTTTTCGGACAGACGAAAGAGAGGGGATGGTTCCATGTCCAGCATGCCAGGGGCATGTGCTAGATGAACAGACCGCATATTTGGATTTGTTGTATTTTTCTGAACAACTTTCATATTTAAATTATTTTCATCCGAGTTGTGAATTATTTTATATGATTTTCTAAAGTTTTAAACATTTTTCTGAAATTGTTTTAATTAAATAATTCGAAAAAACGCAGAAAAGGGGCTGGGTGCACCGGGTGCAGTGCACCCAGCTATGTGTTGTGGGGCTAATAGTGGGCCAATGGGGCCTAGTTGACCCAGCAAACATTGACTAGTCCAGGGGAAATAGTGTAGGCGGGTCCCACTCATTATTGACTCTGTTTTAGCAGCTTAATTATTTTGGGTTAACTAACAGGAGATGGCCCACCTATAAGTGAGATTAGGACTAACTAACATATTTAGTTTAAACCTAATAGGGCCGGCCCCACTTGTCAGGGAGCCAGCCGGCCACTACACGCTGCGCAGCGCGCACTGCAGCAGAGCAACGGCGGGCACGACGAAGGGCTCAGTGGATCATGGTGTGGTGGCAGCGGCGAGCTCGCAGGGCGCGGACGGAGGCTGCCGATGGCGGCAGCGGCAGCGGCGTAGGTGGGGCATGCACCGGGGAGCGGTGGGGAGGTTCGGCGACAGCGGTCCAACTGTAGGCAACAGAGGCATCGGGTGCGGCAGTGGCGAGGCCACACACGGGCGCCGGGCTGCCCAGGCGGGCGGAGCACGGCGGAAGCATGGACAGGGGGCGGCTGGGCATGACCAGAAGCATGCTTTGGCGAGGTTCAGGGGCACGGCAGGTCGCAGGCGGGCACGGGCAGCCGCGACAGCTGCGGGAGCAGCACGCGGGCCTAGGCGAGCGAGGGCGCGTGGGTCTGCGCGAGCATGCACATGGAGGGCTAGTAGCAGTGTGGGGGAAGGCAGGGCGCGACGGCCACGGGCGCGGCGATAACGAGCTCCTCGGGAGCTCGGGCGCGACACCGGGAGCGACCTACGGCATGGGGACGAGCTAAAGGGGAGGAGGAGGAGGGGCAGTGGCTCACTACCATTGCAGGGAAGGCCCGGGGAACACGCGTGGCGTTCGGAGACGATGGAAGCAGCAGCGACCCGAGGCGGACGGAGGCCGAAGACGGAGAGGTAGTGGGCGCTCCGGCTCCTCCCAGCTTGAGCTCGTGGACGGGGAAGATGTAGCAGACACCGACGAAGTGGAAGGGCATGTTGGGGGCGCCGAGTATGAACCATAGAAGTTTCCGTGTTCACACAGATTATAAAAGGAATAGGTTCATCCCATCGGGGCATCTTAGGAACATATACCACAAATTTCAGGAGTAATTAACACAAGCTCGAAAGGAGATCACAGTTGATAAAAATATAGGATACAAATTTACCAAAGGCATCATGTATTTGAGAAAAGACTCACAAAGTTATTGAATATGAAGGACACTTTCGGATAATAATCCAGCGATGGGTCTGGGGGACCATAAAGAATCTGATGTGTAACGATGCTAAACCAGAAGAAGAAAGAATGCAAAGGCATCGGATTATAGAAAAGTTTGAATAATTTGATGCTTAAATACAAAAAAAAATATGATTTCAAGATCAGTGTATCAGAATCAGATGCTCTGATCAAATTTGAGTAAGTTGAATAGACCTAGAGGTACAACCGGTGGCAATTTGATTGGATGAGAACTAGCTCATGTTCAAAATGACGTTTGAGCCGGAAGGATGAACTCTAGGATTTGACTGAGGATTGTGAGCATCCTCAACATATTGATCAACAAACTCAAAATGATAGTGACAAAGGGTGCCAACAAGATTACTAGACTTATGGGATTAACCATAATGCAAGCAAGCAAGAATTTCAAAAGCAATAGGCTGCTTAGGATTTTCGGAAGATCGAATAGTATTTCGAAGGCTTTTGTGAAACACATGAACAATTGGGAATGAACGAATCTCGATTAAGTGTGAGGGATTACCCGTACATGTATTCATGCGAAAAAGGAGCTGCAATGCAGCACACACAATAGATTCTTGAGCTTTCGGAAAGTATTTCAGGGTATCTTGTAATGACAAGAGCAATTGGAAATGAAGGTATGGACGGCAAGTGTTTGTAGCTATCCACATGGATTTATCGGTGGTAGGGAATTGCAATGGCTAAGGGCACAAGGATCTCGAGAAAAACATCGGAGAGTATCTTCGGAATCTTCTGGTGCACCAAGCGATCAACTGGAATAAGGGGCTCTCTCGGGAGAAGTAGTTATGATAACCTAGTGTTAGAGTTAGCAAGATCATTTAACCCGAATAGAAGAGAGATTAGAGTCCCATAGTAAAGACGAGGAATAAAATATACTAATACCACCCATTTGTGATGTGGGCCCGTAAGCCACACAATCAATGTTAGTAAAAGTTTTTCAAGGACTAGACTCAACTTCAGCCAAGGAGTTGGAAAGGGGGCTACCTAGAGGCAGTCGGCTCTCATACCAACTTGTGACGCCCCCGATTCAATCATACACCGATCATACACGCAAATGTGTACGATCAAGATCAGGGACTCATTAGAAGATATCACAACACAACTCTAGACACAAATTAAAATAATACAAGCTTTATTTTAAAGGTCAGGGGCCTCGAAGGCTCGAATACATCAGCTTGAATACAAACGAGTCGGCGGAAGCAACAATATCTGAGTACATACATAAGTTAAACAAGTTTCCCTTAAGAAGGCTAGCACAAACATCAACGATCAGAAAGGCAAGGCATCCTGCCTGGGAGCCTCCTAACTACTCCTGGTTATTGGCAGCCTCCATGTAGTAGTAGGCACCCTCGGGGTAGTAGTAGTCATCATCAACGATGGCGTCTGGATCCTGGGCTCCACCATTTGGTTGCGACATCCGAGAAGAATTGAAAAGGGGGAAAAGAGGAAGCAAAGCAACCATGAGTACTCATCCAAAGTACTCGCAAGCAAGGGTCTACACTACATATGCATCGGTATCAATGAAATGGGTAGTGTCTATGGACTGAACTGCGGAATACCAGGAGAGAAGGGGAAATCCTAGCCTATCAAAGATTAGCATCTTGCAGCATTTAGAAGAGTACAGAATAGCATATTATATTTAACGAGTATGTTGTAACATTAGTGCCCAGAGATCCTTTCTCGACTCCCTAAGAGAAAGCAATCCCGGTGCCATCATCTCCTTTACATATGTCATCATCCAGTTCTAGTTGTATCGATCAGGATACAACTCTGAGCATCCGTTACCATGGAAATGTCTATTCGAATATATAATACTTCCCTGTAGGGGTGCACCAACTTATCCAACACACTCGATCAACTTTGGTCGGAGACACCATCAGGTCATGACTGGCCTTGGCCGATCAACACATCGTAGTCCTACCTAGGCTCAACAGAGAGCCCAGCACGCTGGTCTACATCCTAAATGTGAAGGGGTCATGGGCCAATCATCCTTTGCAATCCTGCGCATTACGAACACGGCCGGTGAGCAGACCTAGCCCCCTTATACAAGTGCAGGCTTCACAAGTCTAACCCGGCGCGTGCCACTCAGTCGCTGATGTCAGTGAGCTTTTGGAAGAATCATATGACGCAGAGTGCCCATACTTATTCCCGCATGGTGGTTAGTGCAAAATACGCGAGATGTCTACTCGGATCACATATCTAAACCATTAGTGTCTTGGTAGTGCGCAGTAACGAGCAGAGACTCACGATCATGTGACCCCGTCGCCCCGTATCATGGACTTACGACAAGGGAAAAAATGACCGGCTATGCCACATAATTATCTGTCGGGTACACTCTAGGTCAACCTGACTTCACATCACTCGTGGGTACCCCTCGGGGCCGACCCGATGTCATCATGGTTCTATGGTAGGTCAAAGTAACCATGTGTCCAAAACATTAAGGGGGGAACCCAAGGAATCACCGTCGATGGATTCCCACTCGATGTAACCATCAAGGTGGACTTGGAGGAATCACCCTTGATGGTCCACACTTGAGAGGTTGTACGACAGAGTCGTTATCGGGAGTGATGAAGGAGGAATCACCCTCGATGACCATGACCAAATAGCTACACTACAGGGTTAACATCAGAAGTGCTGATGAGGTATCACCCTCGGCACTCGATAATAACTCTGTAGAGTTGTACAACTAAGGGGGGTGATGTGCGGTGTCGGGGCCTGGACATCGATCACGTTGATCGAGTTATCGGTCATCAAGCGAGGGCAACTAGGACAAATTGAGGGGTCACTAGTGGATCACTAACCAGCCTATACTAAGCAGTTTAGGATAAACAGGTAAGGTATGAAAGCAGTTAACAAAACAGGCTATCCATCGTAATAGGATCATACAAAAAAAGTAGCAATTCTAATGCAAGCATGAGAGGGAAAGAAATGGGCGATATCGAAATGACCAAGGCAGGTTTGCTTGCCTAGAAGATCTATTGACAAGGAAGAAGGGTCATTGGTGACGTAGTCGATCGAAGTGGCAACATCGGTCTCGAGGTCTACCTAAGAGAAGAGGGGGGGGGAGAAAGAATAAATATAAAGCAAACAAGGCATCATAATAAATAACTTAGCAATATGTCATGCTAGGGGTGACATCTCGCCGTGCTGCAGTTGCAGACGGAAATAGAAAACATCCAAAGAGGTTTTCCCGGCGTTTGGTATTTTTCGGACAAAGGAACGAGAGGGGACGGTTCCATGTTCAGCATGCTAGGGGCATGTGATAGATGAACGGACCGCGCACTCAGATTCGTTGGATTTTTCTGAACAACTTCCATATATAAATTATTTTCATCCGAGTTGCGAATTATTTTATATGATTTTCTAAAGTTTTGAACATTTTCTAAAATTGTTTTAATTAACTAAATCAAAAAAACGCAGAAAAGGGGCTGGGTGCAGCCGATGCAGTGCAACCAACACTGTTTTGTGGGGCTGACAGTGGGCCAGTGGGGCCTAGTTGACTCAGTCAACATTGACTGGTCCAAGGGGTGTAGGCGGGTCCCGCTCATCATTGACTCTGTTTTAGCAGCTTAATTAATTTGGGTTGATTAACACGAGGTGGCCCACCTGTAAGTGAGATTAGGAGGGGGGTTATCTCTAATTAACACTAACAAACATATTTACTTTAAACCTAATAGGGCTGGCCCAACTTGTCAGGGAGCCAACCGCCACTACACGCGGCGCAGCACGCACTGCAGCAGAGCGATGGCGGGAGCATGGTGCGGCGGCAGCGGCGGGCTCGCAGGGCGCGGGCTGAGGCACTTGCTGGCGGCAGCGGTAGCGGCATAGGTGGGGCACTCGTCGGGGCGCGGTGGGGAGGTTCGGCGGCAGCGGCGCAGCTGCAGGCAATAGAGGCAGCGGGTGCAGTAGTGGTGAGGCCACACACGGGCAGCTGGGCGTGACCAGGAGCGAGCTTTGGCGAGGTTCAGGGGCGCGGTGGGTCGTGGGCAGGCACGGGCGGCCGCAACAGCTGCGGGAGCAGCGCGCGGGCCTAGGCAAGCGAGGGCGTGCCGGTCTGCACGAGCGCGCGCGCGGAGGGCCAGTAGCAGCGTGGGGGAAGGTAGGGCGCGGAGACCGCGAGCTCCGCGAGAGCTCGGGCACAATGGCGGGAGCGACCTACAGCATGCGGACGAGCTAAAGAGGAGGAGGAGGAGGGACAATGGCTCACTGCCGTTGCAGGGAAGGCCCGGGGAAGACGCGTGGCGGCTGGAGTGGAGGTGGCGGCGACCCGAGGCAGATGGAGGTTGATGACGGGAAGTAGCTGGCGCTCCGGCTCGAACCAACTTGAGCTCGTGGACCGGGAAGATGTAGCAGACGTCGACGAAGCGAAAGGGCATGTCGGGGGCGCCTGGGGACGGCGGGGGCTATGGTGGTGGTCCAGTGACGGTGACGATAGCGCGTCGACGAGGTGGAGGGAAGGGGGGTAAGGACCGAGGAGGTAGGGGAGGCTCATCCTTATCCCGGCGCTGTTGCGGCGTGGGGCGGTGAGTCGGTCGGGCGGCGACCACGCCCGCGGTCGCACGAACAGGAAAGGCGACTAGGGGAAACGAGCTGGCCAGGCTGGGCCGATCGAGTGGGCTAAGGTCCACTCGGGGGCATGGGGGCCTCCTCTTTTTTCCTTTTATTTTTATTTTTCTTTTGGTTTTCTATTAAAACTTTTCTGTTTTCATTTTAAAACCAAAACCAAAATAGTTTTACAAATTATAAAACTTACACTTAAAATATTAGTATAATTTAGGCTACTTCCATATTAAGTTTAACATTTAAATAAAATAGTTTAGTAATTTTACAATTTAAAAAGGCAACTAAATTATCGATTAGGCCATTGTTTTATTTACTTTAGGGCAGTTAAGCACCATATAAAAAGGTTGGTTCACTACCAATATTAACAAATGATTATTTGCCACATGATGAACATTTTAGATTTCATGTTTGTGAAATTTTGAATTTCAATTAGTATTTGAATTCGAATTCAAGTAGAATTTTAAAAAGATAGGATCAAAGATGATCATGCATTGTTTAGCAAAAAGATTAGATTAATCCCAGGGGTTACTGTAGCATGATACTAGGGGTGTTACATCAAACCTGGATCGAGTTTTGTAGAGAAGTCAGCAAACTAACATTCTCTTGAATGGGAGAAGTGTCACTTTATGGTTAATGAAGGTATTGTCTTGGGGCATAATTTTTTTGAATGAGGTATTGAGGTGTATAAAGCTAAAGTTGATGCAATTGAGAAAATGCCATGTCCTATAAATATTAAAGGTATTCGTAGTTTTCTCGGTCATGCTGGTTTCCAGAAGAGGTTTATTAAAGACTTCTCTAAAATTTCTAGGCCTCATAAAATCTTTTACAAAAGGATCTTCCATTTGTTGTTGATGATGATTGTGTAGAAGCCTTTGAAACACTTAAGAAAGCCTTAACTACTGCACCTATTTTTCAACCACCTGATTGGAACTTGCCTTTTGAAATTATGTGTGATGATAGAGATTGTGTAGTTGGTGTTGTTCTAGGACAAAGAGTTGATATTAAATGTTATCCATTATGCTAGTAAAACTCTTGACAGTGCCCAACGGAATTATGCTACTACTGAAAAATAATTTTTAGTAGTTGTGTTTGCTTGTGACAAATTCAGATCTTACATTGTTGATTCCAAAGTAATTGTTCACACTGATCGTGCTGCTATAAAATATCTTATGTAAAAGAAAGATGTTAAACCTAGACTCATTAGGTGGGTTCTCTTGCTTCAAGAATTTGATTTACATATTACTGATAGGAAAGGAGTTGAGAACCCATAGCTGACAACTTGCCTAGGTTGGAAAATATTCTTGATGACCCACAACCTATTGAAGATAGTTCTCCAGATGAACAATTAGTTGCAATAAATGTTTCTCATAAAACTCCTTGGTATGCTGACTATATTAATTATATTGTTGCTAAATATATACCGCCTAGTTTCATCTACCATCAAAATAAAAAAATCTTCTATGATTTAAGACATTACTTTTTGGGATGACCCACATCTTTATAAAGGAGTAGATGGTATCATTAGACGTTGTGTACCTGGGCATGAACAGGGACAAATCCTACGGAAATGTCATTCCGAAGCTTATGGAGGACATCATGCGGGAGATAGAACTGCTCACAAGGTATTGCAATCTGGTTTTCATTGGTCTGCTCTCTTCAAGGAGGCCCGTAAGTTTGTTTTATATTGTGGTGAATGTCAAAGAATTGGCAATATCGGTAAGTGTCAGGAAATGCCTATGAATTATTCACTTGTTGTTGAACCATTTGATGTTTGGGATTTTGATTTTATGGTACCTTTTCCTTCTTTTAATGGGTACACTCATATTTTGGTTGTTGTTGATTATGTTACCAAGTGGGTAGAAGTTATTCCAACTAGTAGTGCTGGTCATAACACTTCCATTAAAATGCTTAAAGAAGTTATTTTTTTCAAGGTTTGGAGTCCCTAGATATTTAATGACTGATGGTGGTTCACACTTTATTCATGGTGCTTTCCATAAAATGCTTGCTAAATATGATGTCAACCATAGGATTGCATCACCCTATCATCCTCAATCTAGTGGTCAAGTTGAACTTAGCAATAGACAAATAAAGTTAATATTACAAAAAACTGTCAATAGGTCCCGAAAGAATTGATCTAAGAAACTGGATGATGCACTCTGAGCCTACAGGACAACTTATAAAAATCCTATGGGTATGTATCCTTATAAAATGGTTTATGGAAAAGCTTGTCATTTGCCTCTTGAGTTAGAACATCAAGCATATTGGGAAATTAAAGAACTCAACTATGGCTTCAAACTTGCCGGTGAAAAGAGGCTATTTGATATTATCTCACTAGATGAATGGAGAACCCAAGCTTATGAAAATGCCAAATTATTCAAAGAAAAAGTTAAAAGATGGCATGACAAAAGAATGCAAAAGCGGGAGTTCAAAGTTGGTGAATATGTTCTTTTGTACAACACTCGTTTCGGATTCTTTGCAGGAAAACTTCTCTCCAAATGGGAAGGACCATTTATTATCGAAGAGGTTTATCGTTCTAGAGCCATCAAAATAAATACTGCCAAAGGTACTAACCCGAAGGTAGTCAATGGGCAAAGAATTAAACATTATATCTCAGGTACACCTACTAATATTGAAAGTAATATTATTTAAACCATGACACCGGAGGAACACATAAAAGAAACCTTCCGGAATACTCCAGAATCATGAAAAAAGAGGACGTACATGATAAAGTAAGTAAGCGGACTCCGAAAAATCCGCAAAAATATTTTTTTGTCAGTTTTGGAATATTACAAAAATTAGGAAATTAAGAAACAACTAGGAAGGCAACCCTGGTGGGCACAAGACACTAGGGCACGCCTGGCTTACCAGGCAGCCAGGCGCGCCCAGGTGGGTTGTGCCCACCTCGGGTAGCCTTCGGACTCCGTTTTTCTCCCGTTTGCTTGTACCCCAAGATAAATAATCTTTATATACCCCTCGAATGTATTGACCACTGTAGCATGGAGAAATCTTTTGTTCTTATTTCTTGCTGTTTTTCTGTCAGATCCATCAAGCCAGGCATCATGTCTTCTCCCTTCTCGAACAACGTAGAAGAGGATGCTTGGTTGATGAATATGGAACTGAAGAGAGAAGAACCAAAGGAAGTCCTAAAGGGGGACAAGAGCAAGAAAGCTGTTGGAGAGTAAGCCCCAGAAGTAGAGCAAGCCTTGCCTGCTGAGGAGGAAGACGAAGATATCCTCCAACCATACTATGAACATCTTAACCCCATTGAAATTGAAGCTTTTAGGACCATTGAAGCGGTTCGTGTTCAAAACAAATATCTCACTCGTGAAAATATTCTATTGCAAGAGCACAACATTTCACTCTGGAGCATCATCCGTAGATTGGAGTATCTTTTGAGCCTGAAGGACAAGCTTGCTACTACCTCATTACCACCACCTTCTTATTCACCACCAAAGGAGACTTGAGCTCATGGTATGGGCACTCCCCTTGGCTTGTGCCAAGCTTGGGGGAGGTGCCCCGGTATCGTATCACCACCATTATATTTGCTTTTATTTATCTTAGTTCGATTTTATTTATCTTTTGAATTTGTTGAATAAAAGTTTAGTTCGATCTTTCTTCGAGTGTTTGCTTAGTGATCTGTCTATCCTTGTAATCATGAGCGAGATATATAATAAATTTTAGTTTGAGTTTTGCTTTCTTTACTTTTATGTTTCAATAAAAAAAGAAAGGAAAATAAATGAAAAAGGTCATATGCTAATCTTATGGTAAGTAATGACATCACATAAGGAAAATTATAAGTGGTAAAATTTATTGGAGATTGAGAAACATAGCATTGGTGAATGATGCAATTCATGAAAGAATTAATAAGGGAAGAGAAGATTCACATGCAAATATACTATCTTGGCCATCTTTTATGATTGCGAGCCCCCACCAACATATTATATGCCAAAATTGTTGACGTTGGACAAGGAAGACAATGTAATGATTTATATTTGTTCATATTCACATAGAAGTTATATTGTCATAGATCCTTTAACATGTGGTGCTTGCCCCCTATCTTTGCTAGCCAAAAATTCCGCACTAAGTAGAGATACTACTTGTGCATCCAAAAACCCTTAAACCCAAATCTTGTTTTGAGAATCCACCATACCTACCTATGGATTGAGTAAGACCCTTCAAGTAAGTTGTCATCTGTGCGAAAAGGCAATAAAAATTGCTTCTAAATGTGTTAGATCATTTAGTGTAAGAGAAAATTGAGCATTGTACGAACTTGTGATGGCAAATAATAAAAACGACAGACTGCATAATAAGGGTTGCTATCATAAGGGGCAATATAACGTGATGTTATTTTGCACTAAGAGACTGAGCATACAAACAAAAAGCGCATGGAAACCTCTACTTCCCTCTCCGAAGGGCCTATCTTTTACTTTTATGTATTTAGTTTTATGCAAGAGTCAAAGTATTCTTGCCTTTCCTTTTTATTTTATATTTTGCAAGCATCATGTGGTGAGGAAATCTAGGCACATATATCCACTTGGATATGGGTGAGCATGAGTTCTTAGTGTTGACACCACCCTTGAGGTGAATACGTTGGGAGGCGAAACTATAAGCCCCTATCTTTCTATGTGTCCGGTTGAAACTATTTGCTCCTGTGTATGCGGTGAGTGTTAGCAATCATAGAAGGTTATATGATGGTTGAGTATGTGGACTTGTCAAAAGGCTCTGATACGTGACCCTTCCTGAAAACATGATGAATTGTAGTTGCAAAGTTGACTGAGATCATAGTTTGTCGGTTTTCAATAGAGTTTATGCTTTATACTTCAATGTTGTGATGAATTGTTACTTGTGCATGAGAAGTTATATGATGAAAGTTATGTGATAAAGTTTTATGTTAAAGTTTGTTGTTATTATGATAATATGCATGATGCTTCTATGTCTGTATTTTCTTTTTATCAACGCCTCTCTCTCTAAGCATGTGGACATGTTTTTCGATTTCGGTTTTCGCTTGAGGACAAGCGAGGTCTAAGCTGGGGGAGTTGATACGTCCATTTTGCATCATGTTTACCTACTGTTATTTACTATGTTTTATGCATAATAATGCTTTATGGAGTAATTCTAATGCCTTTTCTCTCATAATATGCAAAGTTTACACAAAGAGGGAGAATACCAGCACCTAGAATTCTGGACCTGAAAAAGCTTCATCAAAGTTACCTATTCTACACATCTCCAAATGAGCTGAAAATTTACAGAGCATTGTTTTGGAATATATGAGGAATATTGGAGCGAACAACTACCAGAGGGGGCCCACCAGGTGGGCACAACCCACCTGGGCACGCCAGGGAGCCCAGGCATGCCCTGGTGGGTTGTGCCCTCCTAGGCCCACCTCTGGTGCCCCTCTTCTGGTATATAAGTCATTTCGACCTAGAAAAAATGAGGGGAGGATTTTTGGGACAGAGTGCCGCCGTCTCGAGGCGGAACTTGGGTAGGAGCACTTTTGCCCTCCGGCAGAGCCCTTTGATACGTCTCCAACGTATTTATAGTTTATGAAGTATTCATGCCATGTTTACAACAATTTTATATGGTTTTGGTATGATTTGGATGGAACTAACCCGGACCGACGCTGTTTTCAGCAGAACTACCGTGGTGTTGTTTTTTGTGCAGAAATAAAAGTTCTCAAGATGCAACAAAACTTTTTGATGATTTTTTTCGAACAAAAAAGGCACTAGGAGCTTCGTGGGAGGGCCAGAAGAGACACAAGGAGGGCACAACCCACCAGGGCGTGCCAGAGGGGCCTGGCTTGCCCCGGTGGGTTGTGCTCACCTCGAGGCCCATCTTTGCGTAATTCCAATGCTGAAAAATCCTATAAATAGAGAAACCATTAGAAATAACCCCTAGATCAGAATTTCCGCTGCCGCAAGCCTTTCTAGCCTCGAAAAAAACCAATCTAGACCCTGTTCTGGCACCCTGTCGGAGGGGAAAATCATCACCGGTGGCCATCTTCATCATCTCGGCGGCCACCATGATGAGGAGGGAGTAGTCCACCCTCGGGCTGAGGGTTTGTACCAGTTGCTATGTGTTTAATCTCTCTCTCTATCTCTCTGCCTCTCTTGTGTTCTTGAGATGTCATGATCTTGATGTATCGCAGGCTTTGTTAATATAGTCGGATCATATGGTGTTTTCCCCTCTCTATCTTGTTTTGAATTGAGTTTTCCCTTTGATATTTCATTTTATCGGGTTGAATACTTTTATGGATTTTAGAACACTTGATGTATGTCTTGCTATGAATACCCGTGGTGACAATGGGGCATCATATTGATTCACTTGATATGTGTTTTGGCACCCAACTTGCGGATTCCCGAGGTGACATTGGGGTAATCTATGCATAGGGGTTGATGCATGCTACCTCTTGAGCACTGCGTTGGTTTTCCCTTGAAGAGGAAAGGGTGATGCAGCAAAGTAGCGTAAGTATTTCCCTCAGTTTTTGAGAACCAAGGTATCAATCCAGTAGGAGGCTACACGCAAATCCCTCATACCTACAAAAACAAATAAGAACCTTGCAACCAACGCGATAAAGGGGTTGTCAATCCCTTCACGGCCACTTGCAAAAGTGAGATCTGATAGAGATAATAATAAAATAAATATTTTTGGTATTTTTATGATATAGATTGGAAGGTAAAGATTGGAAAATAAAATAGATCGGACACTTATATGATGGAAAATAGACCCGGGGGCCATAGGTTTTACTAGTGGCTTCTCTCAAGATAGCATAAGTATTACGGTGGGTGAACAAATTACTGTCGAGCAATTGATAGAAAAGTGCATAGTTATGGAATATCTAGGCATGATCATGTATATAGGCATCACGTCCGCGACAAGTAGATCGAAACGATTCTGCATCTACTACTATTACTCCACACATCGACCGCTATCCAGCATGCATCTAGAGTATTAGGTTCATAAGAACAGAGTAACGCATTAGGCAAGATGACATGATGTAGAGGGATAAACTCAAGCAATATGATATAAACCCCATCTTTTTATCCTCGATGGCAACAATACAATACGTGCCTTGATGCCCCTGCTGTCACTGGGAAAGGACACTGCAAGATTGAACCCAAAGCTAAGCACTTCTCCCATTGCAAGAAAGATCAATCTAGTAGGCCAAACCAAACTGATAATTCGAAGAGACTTGCAAAGATAACCAATCATCCATAAAAGAATTCAGAGGAGATTCAAATATTTCTCATAGATAACTTGATCATAAACCCACAATTCATTGGATCTCGACAAACACACCGCAAAAATAGTTACATCGAATAGATCTCCAAGAAGATCAAGGAGAACTTTGTATTGAGAATAAAAGAGAGAGAAGAAGCCATCTAGCAAATAACTATGGACCCGAAGGTCTATGCTAAACTACTCACACTTCATCGGAGAGGCTATGGTGTTGATGTAGAAGCCCTCCATGATCGATTCCCCCTCCGTCGGAGCGCCGGAAAAGGCCCCAAGATGGGATGTCACGGGTACAGAAGGTTGCGGCGGTGGAAATAGGGTTTCGTGGTGCTCCTAGATGTTTTCAGGGTATGTGGATATATATAGGCGAAGGAAGTCGGTCAGGGGAGCCACGAGGGTGGGGGGCGTGTCCACCCCCCTGGGGCATGCCTCCCTACCTCGTGGCCACGTCGTTTCTTTCTTGACGTCCACTCCAAGTCTCCTGGATTGCGTTTGTTCCAAAAATAACTCTCCCGAAGGTTTCATTCCGTTTGGACTCCGTTTGATATTCCTTTTCTACGAAACACTGAAATAGGCAAAAAAAACAGCAATTTGGGTTAGGCCTCCGGTTAATAGGTTAGTCCCAAAAATAATATAAAAGTGCTTAGTAAAGCCCAATAAACATCCAAAACAGGTAATATAATAGCATGGAACAATAAAAAATTATAGATACGTTGGAGACGTATCAATGCACGTTCTCGTCTTTGTTTCTCCGATAGAAATCTTGGGGCACTCTTTGAGGTTCTTTGTGTTGGATTGCGTATTATGAATCTAAAATTGTTTGATGCATATCGTATAATCAACTCACGGATACTCGCGGTGACATTGGAGTATCTAGGTGACATTCGAGTTGGTTGATGTGTATCATATGGTGTTATTTTAGTACAAACTCTTGGTTAGATCGATCAGAAATAATAGCTTGGTGTTATTTAGTACGAACTTTAGGATAGATTGATCGGAAAGAATATCTTTGAGGTGGTTTTGTACCCTACAAACAATTTCTTCTTATGTTCTCCTCTAGATAGGAACTTTGGAGTGATTCTTCATCGCACGTTGAGGGATGGTTATGTGATCCAACTATATTAGTATTGTTGAGAGATTGCTCTAGTGAAAGTATGGACCCTAGGCCTCATTTTCAAGCATTGCAATACCACATGTGCTTTGTTTTATCAATTTCTATCTTTCTTTTTTTATTGTTCAATATCTACTATCATTACTACACTTGTTTCACCATCTCTTCGCCGAACTAGTGCACCTATACAATTTACCATTGTATTTGATGTGTTGGGGACACAAGAGACTTTTTATTATTTGGTTGTAGGGTTGTTTGAGAGAGACCATCTTCATCCTACGCCTCCCACGTTGATAAACCTTAGGTCATCCACTTGAGGGAAAATTGCTACTGTCCTACAAAACTCTGCGCTTGGAGGCCCAACACGAGTCTACAAGAATAAAGTCGCGTAGTAGACATCAAGCTCTTTTCTGGCGCTGTTACTGGGGAGGTGAGTGCTTGAAGGTATATCTTTAGATCTTGCAATCGAATCTTTTAGTTTCTTGTTTTATCACTAGTTCGGTTTATAAAAACAAAACTACAAAAAATGGAATTATGGTTGCATAATATTATTCATCTTTATAATGTATTTCGTGAAAAATGATGGAAAGGAAAATTGTGCTCAATTGATAGAAGAAGAATTCTATGAAATGTTTGACAAAAAATCTTTGAATGATGAGCTTGATTGCAATGTTGTTGGTATGAATTCTTTGAATATCCATGATGCTAATGATATGCAAAGCTACAAGCTTGGGGATGCTATATTTGATGAAGATGATATTTTTACTCCCCCAAGTTTTGATGAGAAATTTTATTATGATGAAAGCATGTCTCCTATTTATGATGATTATATTGATGAAAGTGGGTTTGGAAGAGTGTCAACTCTAGGTACTAATGATCCCACTATTTTCGAGGGTGTTGAATCTTATTGTAATAATTATGAAAGTGGATTTTGGGAGGTCGTAACTTTATTTAGTGACGAATCCACTATTTTGGAAGATGTTTCAATTGACTGTGACAACAAAGTTGCTATCTATGATGATTATGGTGATGGCATGTATATTATAAAGAATAATGATAAGCATGAAACTTGTCATCATTATATTTTCAATCCCATGATAGTTATTTTTATGAGTTTGCTCCCACTACTATTCATGAGAATAAATTTGTTTATGTGGAGATTAATTAAATCTCTATGCTTGTGGATCATGAAAAGAAGGATTTATGTTATAGCTATATTGTTGAATTCATTCATGATGCTACTGAAAATTATAATGAGAGAGGAACATATGCTTGTAGGTATTGCTATAATATCAAGTTTCCTCTCCATGTGTTGAAAATCTTGAAGTTGCTTGTTTTTCCTTCCTATGCTAGTTTATTCTTTCTCCCATAAATTGTTTGCTCACAAAATCCCTATACATAGGAAGGGGGTGATAACCCACAAGTGTAGAGGATCGCAACAACTTTCGAGGGTAAAGTATTCAACCCAAATTTATTGATTCGACACAAGGGGAGCCAAAGAATATTCTTGAGTATTAGCAGTTGAGTTGTCAATTCAACCACACCTGGATAACTTAGTATCTGCAGCAAAGTGTTTAGTAGCAAAACTGGTATGATAATAATAGTAACGGTAGCAAAAGTAAAGATAAATGTTTTTGGGTTTTTGTAGTAGTTCTAATAGTAGCAACGGAAAAGTAAATAAGCGAAGAACAATATGTGAATTCGTAGGCAATGGATCAGTGATGGATAATTATGCCGGATGCAATTCCTCATGCAATAGTTATAACATAGGGTGATATAGAACTAGCTCTAGTTCATCAATGTAATGTAGGCATGTATTCCGTAAATAGTCATACGTGCTTATGGAAAAGAACTTGCATGACATCTTTTGTCCTACCCTCTGTGGAAGCTGGGTCCTTGCGGAAACTGAGGGATATTAAGGCCTCCTTTTAATAGAGAAGTGGAACAAAGCATTAGCACATAGTGAATACATGAACTCCTCAAACTACGATCATCACCGAGAAGTATCCCGATTATTGTCACTTCGGGGTTGTCGGATCATAACACATAATAGGTGACTATAGACTTGCAATATAGGATCAAGAACACACATATATTCATGAAAACTTAATAGGTTCAGATCTGAAATCATGGCACTCGGGCCCTAGTGACAAGCATTAAGCATAGCAAAGTCATAGCAACATCAATCTCAGAACACAGTGGATACTAGGGATCAAACCCTAACAAAACTAACTTGATTACATGGTAAATCTCATCCAACCCATCACCGTCCAGCAAGCGTACGATGGAATTACTCAAGCACGGCGGTGAGCATCATGAAATTGGTGATAGAGGATGGTTGATGATGATGACGGCGACGAATCCCCCTCTCCGGAGCCCCGAACGGACTCCAGATCAGCCCTCACGAGAGAGATTAGGGCTTGGCGGCGGCTTCGTGTCGTAAAACGCGATGAAACTTTTCCTATGATTTTTTTCTCCCCGAACGTGAATATATGTAGTTGGAGTTGACGTTGGTTGAGGTCCAGGGGGCCCATGAGATAGGAAGCCGCGCCCTGGGGGGTGCCCCTGTCTTGTGGACAGCCTGTGGGCCCCCTGGCATTGATTCTTTCGCCAAAAATTCTTATTAATTCCAAAAAGTGCCTCCGTGGATTTCCAGGACATTTCGAGAACTTTTCTTTTCTACACATAAAACAACATCATGGTAGCGTCAGTCCGGGTTAGTTTCATTCAAATCATGCAAGTTAGAGTCCAAAACAAGGGCAAAAGTGTTTGGAAAAGTAGATACGTTGGAGACGTATCAGTGGGTTAGGCTTAAATGTGCTTGTCATTTTATTCATGATGCTCTCTTTATGTTTCAATTCCTATCTTTTATGTGAGCATCATTGAAATCATCATGCCTAGCTAAAAGGCATTAAAGAAAAGTGCTTGTTAGGAGACAACCCAACATTTACCCCTAATGTTTATATGTGTTAACATGATTAGGTATAGTAGTAATAATGTTTTATAGCTTTTGTTTCAGTAAAGTGCAAAGTAAAGCCTTTGGGATAGTATGAACGATAGTTGATTTGATCTTGTTGGAAAATAAAAACTTTTTCGTACAATAATTTTTTTTAGAAAAAATCAGACAAGTGACGAAAGTTTCTGAATTTTTTACACAAAATTGATATACATATTTTATACATATTCCTATTTTTTTAGAATTTTTTGAGTTATAGAAATATGGTCAAAGTTCAGATTACTACAGACTATTCTATTTTCGACAGATTCTGTTTCCAATGCATAGTTTGCTTGTTTTCTAGTTTCTATGGCTTATATTGGTCAATATAAATTTCGGAAATGATAAGGTAGAGTAGGAATTGTGTGATAACAATTATGAATCTTGTCTTTGGCAGTTCCAAAGTGAATGGTTTGTCTTTATCATACTAACCCATCTCACGAAGTTCCGTTAGTTTTCTGTGATTGAAGTTATCAAGTTTTGGGTGAGATGTCGATATGAGGAGAATAAGGAGTGACAAGACCCTAAGCTTGGGGATGCCCAAGGCACCCCCAAGGTAATATTCAAGGAAGATCCAATCAACTAAGGTTGGGGATGCCCCGGAAGGAATCCCCTCTTTCGTCTCCAACAACATCGGTAACCTTACTTGAGGCTATAGTTTTATTCATCACATGATATGAGTTTTGCTTGGAGTGTCATTTACTTTTGTTTTGATTTTATTTCTGCTATTTAGAATAATGTCTTGCATCTTGCATTCCAATAAACATGTTAAGTATAGCCTTTACCATGCTTATTTTGCAAGTCTATATGTGTCTGTTTGAAAATAGAAAGTTGCATGCTAGTGCATCAATTCTTGAGTAAGGTTAGAATGTGATAAAATTTTGAAATTTTTGAACACTAAGCTATGATAAATTTTCTACAATGTAGTAATTTTTCAGATTTTTGGAGTTAGAGAATTATGAATGTTCTTGCATCCTTTATAGACTATCCTGTTTTGGCAGATTGTTGTTATGTTTGCATATGTTTGCTTGTTTAATGATTATATTTGAGGATAGGAGTATTAAATATGCAGAGGCATTTAGTATGCAATGTTAAATTATAATTTTAGTGATTTGCTACAGTCTAACTTTTCTCATGAGTTCCTGTTGAGTTTTGTGTGGATGAAGTTTTTAAGATTTAGGGAAGCCGTGATATAAAAGGAATTAAGGAGGCACAAAAGCTCAAGCTTGGGGATGCACAAGGCATCCCATGTTAATTCCAAGAAGTCTCAAGCATCTAAGCTTGGGGATGCCTCGGTAGGCATCCCACCTTTCTTCATTATCAACTATCGGTTAGCATCGGTTGAGCCTAAGTTTTTGCTTCTTCCCATGAGTTATGCTATTCTTGGAGTGTCATTTAGTTTTTTGTTTTGCTTGCTGTCTTAATAAAATTCTTATATCTGAAAGTTTTTAAATAAGAAAGATTCCTCATATAGCTACCTATTTACTTAACTACTCGCTTGATCTTCACTTATATCTTTCTAGAGTAGCTTGTCATTTACTCTTTTGGTTCACTTATATCCTATGAGTAAATTGTTGAATGAATTGAATATCATGAAGTTGAAATTATATCATGCCTAGTGGTAGCTTCACATTAGGTTTAGAAAGAGAAATCTTTCGAAGCTTGACAATCACAATATTGGTCATACAAGCAATTCATGAATGATTAGTATAAGGAAGAGAACTTTCACATAGAATATATTATCTTGGACATCTTCTATGATTGTGAATACCCATTAATTATTTTCAAACTTGAGAAAATTAGTTGAATTTGGACAAGGAAGACAACCTAATGAGTTATGGCCGTGTATATTTGCATAGAAGTTATATTGTTATGGATCCTACAACATGTGGTGTTTGCCTAGGATCTTTTACTAGCCAAAAATTCGTACTAAGTAGAGATACTACTTATGCATGCAAAACCCTTAAACACAGCTTCTTGCCACGAGTGTCCACCATACCTACCTATGGATTGAATAAGATCCTTCAAGTAAGTTATCATCGGTGCATAAAGCAATAAAAATTGCTCCTAAATATGTTTGATCTTTTAATGCAAGGGAAAATTGAGCGTTGTATGAACTTGTGATGGCAAAGTAATAAAAGAGACGGACTGCATAATAAAGGTTTCTATCATAAGGGCCAATATAACATGATGTTCCTTTGCATTAAGAGCTTGGGCATCCAAATAAAAAGTGCATGACAACCCCTGCTTCCCTCTGTGAAGGGCATATCTTTTACTTTTCAGTATTTAGTTTTATGTAAAGAGTCAATAGTACGCATTCTCATTTCAACCTCAATTATTCACTAGTTGGCAGACATCATGTGGTGGGAAAAGATCTAGGCACATATGACCAGTCAAATATATTTGATCATGAATTATTATTGTTGACAATTATCTCTGTGATAAATGAGTTGGGAGGCGAAACATTAAGCCCCTATCTTTCTCTGTGTCCAATGGATGCCTTTTTTCTAAGAATATGCTTTGGGTACTAGAAATCATAGAAGACTATATGATGATTGAGTATGTGGAGCTCTTACTTAGACTCTGTTGAATAAGTTGAATCGCAATTGTTTGGTGACTATGAATATAGGTTGTTGAATTCCAAGAGAATCCATTGTTTGAACCTTAACATGTGAATTGGTTGCTACTTTAACATGAGAAGTTTTATGTGAAAGAATTGTTGTTATGATGCTAGGAAAAGTGATTGAAATTATCATTGATCAAACTTATGCACTTTGCTAGCATACACACTTTGTAAATTATTTCTTTTATCATTTACCTACTCGAGGACGAGTATGAATTAAGCTTGGGTATGCTGATACATCTCCAGTGTATCTATAGTTTATGAAGTATTCATGCCATGTTTACAACAATTTTATATGGTTTTGGTATGATTTCGATGGAACTAACCTGGACTGACATTGTTTTCAGCAGAACTACCGTGGTGTTGTTTTTTGTGCAGAAATAAAAGTTCTCCAAAAGCAATGAAACTTTTTGACGATTTTTTTGAACAAAAGAGGCACTAGAAGCTTCGTGGAAGGGACGGAAGAGCCACAAGGAGGGCATAACCCATCAGGGCACGCCAGAGGGGCCTGGCTTGCCCCGGTGGGTTGTGCTCACCTCGAGGCCCATCTTTGTGTGATTCCAACACTGAAAAATCATATAAATAGAGAAACCATCAGAAATAATCCTAGATCAGAATTTCGGCCGCCACAAGCCTCTGTACCCATGAACAAATCTAGACCCTGTTCCGGCACCCTGCCGGAGGTGGAAATCATCACCGGTGGCCATATTCATCATCCTGGGGGCCACCATGATGAGGAGGGAGTATTCCACCCTCGGAGCTGAGGAACCAGTAGTTATGTGTTTAATCTCTCTCTCTCTCTCTCTCTCTCTCTCGTGTTCTTGAGATGTCACGGTCTTGATGTATCGCGGGCTTTGTTAATATAGTTGGATCATATGGTGTTTTCCCTCTTGTTGTGAATTGAGTTTTCCCTTTGAGATTTCATTTTATCGGATTGAATACTGTTATGGATTTGATAACACTTGATGTATGTCTTGCTATGAATACCCGTGGTGACAATGGGGCATTACATTGATTCACTTGATATGTGTTTTTGCACTCAACTTGCGGATTCCCGAGGTGACATTGCGGTAATCTATGCATAGGGTTGATGCATATTCTCGTCTTTGTTTCTCCGGTAGAAATCTTGGGGCACTCTTTGAGGTTCTTTGTGTTGGATTGAGTATTATGAATCTAAAATTGTTTGATGCGTATCGTATAATCAACTCAGGGATACTCGCGGTGACATTGGAGTATCTAGGTGACATTAGAGTTGGTTGATGTGTATCATATGGTGTTATTTTAGTACGAACTGTTGGTTAGATCGATCAGAAAGAATAGTTTTGTGTTATTTAGTACGAACTTTAGGATAGATTGATCGGAAAGAATAGCTTTGAGGTGGTTTTGTACCCTACAAATAATTTCTTCTTATGTTCTCCGCTAGATAGGAACTTTGGAGTTGTTCTTCATCGCACGTTGAGGGATGGTTATATGATCCAACTATATTAGTATTGTTATGGACCCAAGGCCTCATTTTCAAGCATTGCAATACCACTTGTGCTCTATTTTATCAATTGCTACCTTGCTTTTTTTATTGTTCAATATCTACTATCATTACTACACTTGTTTGATAATCTCTTCGCTGAACTAGTGCACCTATACAATTTACCATTGTATTTGATGTGTTGGGGACACAAGAGACTTTTTATTATTTGGTTGCAGGGTTGTTTGAGAGAGACCACCTTCATCCTACGCCTCCCACGTTGATAAACCTTAGGTCATCCACTTGAGGGAAAATTGCTACTATCCTACAAAACTCTGCGCTTGGAGGCCCAACACGAGTCTACAAGAATAAAGTTGCGTAGTAGACATCACGATTCCACCGGATCATCATTAATGCCATTTCTAAATTATTTCTTGGCATTCTTTGTGGTATTTATCTCCCCCTAATGCCAAAAAATCATTATTGATGATGCAATCAACATATGTCTATGAATAATTTTTTATTGGCCGATAAATTTTTATTCCTCACATAGATCATTTATTGTCTATGAGGGCCCATTCATACACACTGTTGTATCAGTATATAACCGAATTATCATAGATGGGAAATACTTTGTTCATTTTCATGTAAATATGACGAGGGGAAAGTAGTATAATATGTAGTTGGTATGATTCTGATCATACCTATGGTGTGTAAGACCGTATTTGTCCAGAAAGAGGCTGGTAAATTACAATTATATAAGGGTAGTCATATAATTAGTTTCACTATCTTTGATGAGATATTTAACTAAACCATTTTGGGTATGTACATAAAGTACTATATGTACTCAGCGATTTCTCATGAAATGAGTTCAGCAAAGTTTTCCATTCGGATTGGTTATATAGTGTTCAGGAGAATTTTCTCTTACTTTGATAAATTGATCGATTATTGGGTAAGATGGTGGCTTTGTGTGATAAGAGACACACATATTATTATTATTTATGAATATATCTATGAGTACCATGAAGTATCTAAATACTCCCATATAATGGTTAAGCAATCCACATATATATTCTAAATGTGATAGATGAAAAATGAGTGGATCATTTAGAATTTTAAGGTGAGAATGCCTTCAAACTGATTTCCCCTATACACATGCGGTGCTCATAAGATTTGATGATTTGGGACATTTTGTAACTTGAAAAAGGTTCTGACCAATAGAATTATCAATAATTTTCTAATCATCCCCAAACTAGGATGGATAAGACTATCAAGCCAAATATTTAATTTATTAATATTTAGAAAATTATTTTTTATGCAACAATATTGAGTATGAATTAAACCATGCATTCAAACTTATGGAATATCATGTCCGAGAAATAGGATATTACACATCCTACTACTTGTAGTAGAACAAGTATAGGCTAATAATATTTTGGCATAATTAGGAGATTACCTGAGTTCTCGGTATTATTCAATGCAAATAAGTTCATCCTCCATTTATTGCAATAGATTTTGGTTCTCCTTTTGATGAGGATTCGTTGAGCAGTCCTTCACCCGAATATTTTTTTGGTTGTTATTTGTAAATTTTTGAATTTATCCCATTGAACTTATTGGCATTTCCAATAAATTTGTAGTGTGGTTTGACCATACGTTTGAGGGTTTTGTAATCATAGGTATGATATTTATGTATTCACATATTTGACAACCTTGAGAGTTGTCTTTGTGATCATTTGAAAATGATTGATCCCCTATTAAGAGGTAATTTTGTCTTTGGTTGTCTTTTAGCCTCCATTGTACGTTAAATTCCTCCTTGTTCTGTTTTATGACCAATGACTTACTTTGTATTCTCAGTATAAGCAAGAATTTCAAATAATAGTATACACTTGTTGGATGAATATGATGATTTTAAGAAACCATATGTTTCTTTACCATGGAAAATTGTAGTACCATCATAAAAGGATGTAAAGTGTATGAAGGGATTTTCAACTAGATCTTCATATGAAGATGTATGATTGTGAAATCTCAACTTGAAGTCAATTTTGTAAGTAACAAAATTATAAGTTGTGACAGACTTGAGTTCTTGAAAATCTAATGGTGGTAATCTACGATGTGCTCATTGGAGCATATTAATCTTAAGGGAAATATTCGAGGGTAAATAAATATCGATTCATTATGTATTTAATTTGAGAACTAAATGAAGTTAACGACATATAAAATGCATATGTACATGCTTAGCTCTTAAGAGAATAGACATGACACATTTTCCCAAAGGTGGAGTTATAGCGGTAAAAATGTCGTAGGTGGATACAATGACTGGTGCCATGAATCATCTTAAAATAAATACTCCCATCTAACATGAATTTCATTGATTGGGAGAATGTACTTCTAATTTCATTGATTGAATATTAGGGTTTTTATACCCTAGTATAAGGCAGCAACTAGAAGTTGCAAACTACACAATCGACTGTCGACACCAGGTTTTGGCACGGGCAAAAACTTAATGAAGATGGTATCAAAGCAGAAGTTATCTACATAAAAAAAGTTTTGTATTGTCGACATGAACATATTTGAAGTTTGGGCCATCACCATTCGATCTCATCTCGAGGGCCGAAGTTGTTCTCGAAGTACTAGGATTTTGTACGCAGAGTACTGCTTGGCCAATTAGGACTCCAAGACAACCTCATATGAATAACGTTTATACACAGATTGTCTTCGTCTTGTCGAAAAGATTTATTTTTATATACAAATATTCTCATTCTGAGGTCATGTGCAAAAGTTGGAGCCAATGCACTGTGGACCTATCATGAGTAAACACTGGCCCGGGGCATCAGACACCTGTATGGGTGATGTCTGATGGGTCACGTGAGCGATTTGACCCTCAATATGGCCTCAAATCGAAAAATGTTCAACACCTAAGTTGTTCACCTCATAGAAAAGGTTAAATTTTCTTTTGGGCGAATCTTCATTGGAGGTTTTTTGTGGCCTGTGAGAGTCAAAAACTAAACTGATGTCTCAGACTTGCCTAAATCAGAGTTCGGCTAATTTTGGAAAGATTTGGATGGGATTTGGAGTCCTTTTCCTGTACGGGAAGTACATCCACCTCATAAATAGATGGGAGGTGATGGTCAATTGAATAACACACAATCAAACAAATAATTTTCCTCCTTTTTGTGTTCATCTACTTTTTATCCCTCTCCATTGTATCTTCTTCTCGTTATCGTCGTTCTTCAAGATTGGAGGCAGCGAATCCACAAGGCCCTAGGGGCAATCAGGTCGACCTAGGGCAGCCCATAGCCGTTGCACGCCCTGACGGGGTTCCTACTGGGCGTGTGGGATTTCAGGTCTACAAAAGCGCCTATCGGACTGCTTGAGTACCACACTTTTGGCCGGGTCTCCTCCGACGTGAGCTGTGGTGCATCACCCCCGGTGTCGAGGGTACATGGTGACGTGTTCGTGTGCAAACACACTTTTTGACGGCTCCGCTGGGTATGAAGCTTTGAACGGTCTCCAACCCGTTCTTGCTACGAATAGGCGTCATCTAGGGTTTTCAATCTACAAAGGTAATATGAATACCAAATTCACTTATGTAGATGCAAATAATGCATATGTTTTTGTTAGATCATTTAATGAGCATAATGTGTCGGCCAGCCCTAGTTTTATCAATCATGCATCTAGTTATGCGCAACAGCTGATTCAGAATAATCGTCATGCTTCAACTTCATATAATTTTAGCAACATGCAACATATGTATCCCAACTCCCATGCATCGGCAACCCCACCAATCTATATGCTGATGAACAACATGATGAGTTTGGTTAATCAAGTTGAGACACCCCAGCTAGGAACTTCCAATAGTATGCTGCAAAGTGTTTCAACCTTTTATTCATCGGCAAGTAACTTGCAATATCTTAATCCAAACATGCCAGTGGATAGGGGAATTGGCCATGCTACTACTAGTTATTCAGCCAATTACCCTCAAACATCATATGTTGCACCTCATGCTACTAATTTTTTGGCATCATATGCAAATGTTGATATCCATAATTCGGCTCTGCACCTTCATGATTATGGCTGGATACAAATGCCTTCACCTACTACCATGGCATATCATGTCCCTCCTACACAATTACAGAATTTCGGCAACAACTCATTGCCGAAAGAGTCTAAAAGCATCGGGGGCAACCATATCCAGACTGGGTAATTGAGAACAAACTTACATTCTCTTGGGATTTGTGCAACTCTATTCACCGGGAACAAATAGAAGGCGGGAAGCCTCATGACTTTGATGCTGTAAAAGCTAGATTGTGCAAATGATGCATTCGTCCAATGCTCTACCATCCAGTGTACCCCCTGAACAATTGCAAAGTTTCGGAAACTCATTGCCGAAAGAGTCTCAAAACATTGGGGGGATCAATCCCATGAGGAGTGGTGGAAATTGAGATGAAGATTTTTAAAGCTTGCCAAGCTGACATTTAGGCTAAAAGTAGACAAGAACGAGCAGCCTTACAAATTCAAAAAGGTAAAAGTATTGATTCAGGTAACAAAGAAAATTCAGTTATTGAAAAGCCGAGTAGAATAGTATGTGTACTGAATCTATTCAAGAAAAAGAGGATGCTAAGGCATTGGAGAGTCATTCAAAAGTGCAGCAGAGTATTATTCAAGTGATACAACCATCATGCTCTCCCAGCGTGTATGAAGAAGTATGTCTAGCAAGTGATTTACCTATTTTTAGATTTGGTCACAACTTTACAGTTGATACATGTATTAGAAAAAATGTTATAAGTAATTTTGAAAGACCGGTGGTGAAGGATAATTTACATGTTAGCAATAAAATTGTTACAAAGCATATCGGTCAACACATTGTATCATTCAAAGAGACGGATAGTGACTTATTATTGAAGCCAAAGCTTTTCCATTGTTTTATGTGAAGTTTATATCTAAGTGGGTAACTTTGATAATTTTTTACTTGACTTACACTTGGTCCCAATTGGGACATATGTGTTCTAATTATTTTCGTTTTAGAAATTTAAAGCCAAGGTTAAACTCTTTTCAGAAAACTGATTCTGATATAATATCTTATCCCATGACATCAGTAAAACAATGCAAAAGAAAATTCATAGCCAAATGGGGAGATGTTAAATCTGAACCATTTGTTTTCTTACTTCCAAAGCCTTTCTCATAGCAAGATCGGCTAGAGAATAAAAAATATACCTTCAATTCAAATATGTGCGATCAGATCTGTGATTTGTTTTGAAAAATAATTATATAAGAATTCTTGATCACCACCATGTCAAGCCATCGATCCAAGGACGAATGTATTGTAAGTTACACGATTCGTCCAAGCATAATTTTGATGATTACAAAATGTTTCGCCAAATAGTTAAATCGGCCATTGATAAAGGACGATTGTAATTTGTTGAGAGACCAAGAGATGACCAGTCTATTCTGATTGGTCCTGATGGCAAACGATTTTTGCATCGACTGCTTCAAGCCGATCCATTTAAAGAGAAGGTAAAAACTATAGGTGATGGTATCGAGGATTCAAGTGATCAAGTTGTTGAAGAGCACAATGAACATAATCTTGAGGGTGAGAATTCCATCGAAGCTACAATGAACATGCCAAGGACTGGGGGCCAACAAGAAAATCCAAAGATCAATGCAAGTCAAGACAAAGGAGATAAAGTCCGCAATAAGCACAAGTGCAAGAATTCCAAATTCACTTTTGCAAAATTATTAGATAAATATCAAAAGAAGAGTGAAGAGAAAAGTGCTTATCGACCAACTAATCCAAAAGCATCAAGATCACCCCCTAAGCGCAAATCCAAGGATCGGTATTGGCAAGAAGAGAATTTGAATGCGAAATATTCATATCCTTATTTTGGGCTGCCAATGCCAATGTCGTGGATGTGAGGGAGTTATGGACTAAGGGGTCCTCGAGCCGGCCATTGGACGCGGGCCGGACTGGTGAAGTTGTAGGACGACAGAAGACCCATGATCGGATAAGGAAACTTCGGAGTCGTGGTGTGCCCTCCAAGCCAAGAATAGGCAGGATCTTCCTCTTTTCATAACTTATCACGTGTAACCCTAACCCTACCGGTGTCTATATAAACCGAGGGGCGTAGTCTTTAGGGCCAAAGCTTCCTATATCACCTCATCACCATAGGGTTTAGCTCATGTTGATCTCGAGGTAGATCCACTCTGTAATCATATACACATCCAATATAATCAAGCAGGACGTAGGGTATTACCTCTTTGAGAGGTCCCAAACCTGGGTAAACACCGTGTTCATTGTCCCTTGTTCCCCATTGATCCCAGATCCATAGCTCGAGACCCCCTACCCCGAGGTCTATCGATTTTGATGTGACATTGCTGCTTTCATTGAGAGTTCCGTTGTGCGGTCGCCCAAGGATCGATGGCTCGCCTAATCATAGGAAAAAGCATCAGCTCCGCGGACCTCTTCATCCTTGGACAACTCTTCGTGTTCGGCAGCATCATGCTGCACGCTGAACCGACTGGTCGTTTGGATCAGATTGATAACTTCGCCCCCGAATACCGAATTCGATTCGGCAATCTAGAATATGTTGCGGATATGCGGCGTGATCTGGTTTTCGCCAGATTGACTGCCCCTTCCCGCACCCCCGCAGGCCTTGCCGCGCCCGCTCAAGAATCACCCTCCGATCCGATCTACGGATCGGCCCCAGTCCTCCGAACAATTTCGATCCAGGAGGGCTCCCCTCCAAGCAGGGACCAGACTCCACGTCCAGCCGAACTCACCATATTCGCGGAGGACCTCTTTGGCCCTCGAGGTAGAACCGGGAGACGGAAGCCAAGAGTCAATCTCGGTCGAACCTTTCCTTCACAACCCTCTGTTTGCCTTGAGCCCTTACGATGAGTCGGTGATCGATGGCCGGGGGTCACTCCCGGCTAGAAACGGCTCGACCTCAAATCCCGGCATGGAAACTACACATGACGACTAAGGCCCGTCCTCAGTCTTCGGGATAATCCGGACCCCCTCAAGGATCCGGTCCTACATCACGAAATTAGCTCGGCCCGCAGAAACCAGGGATCGGCTAGGGCACAGACTGGCCCCAGCCCCGTTATGACGGAATTTGGCATAGAGCCCTCAAATTCGGCGACCCTCGATATGTTAAATGAGGCACTGGGTCGAATTCAGAGGATGACCATCTGGGAGGACCGGCCCTCATCCCACAATCAGCAACCCTTCGAGACATACCATAGGGAATTTTACATCCCACCCACCACCCATTTGGTAGCCACTTTCGAAGATTTAACCGACATGCTACTAGATTATAATTCAGAAAACACGGAATACATGGA
>NC_041391.1:465827876-465859176 GCF_002162155.2 Triticum dicoccoides | reverse complement strand
TCGGCCATGTCCACATATGATATCTACATGGTGGACACCCCCAAGGACGGCGACGACACTCCCAATCAGGACAATAACAAGCCCAAAGAAGAGCCGCTCAAATGTCGTAGGTAGCGTCGCCGATCAAAGGCACGTCGAAGCCACCCGAGCAATGCGGACTCCGCATAAAACGGCACTATAAATAATACGGATGGCCTCACCGGAGCCGCATGCGACGAACATCAGGAGGATGACTCTGCGGGGCAGGAGGACTCGCTCAATCCTGAAGACCTCGAGGACTCCGAAGATAGCAACTACCTCCCATCCTCTGAAGAGGGGCCAGTCTCGGGGATGAAGATTTCATCATCCCCGAAGACCCGCGGGAGCAGGAACGGTTCAAGCAGAGGCTTATAGCCACCGCCCGTAGCCTGAAGAAACAAAACGCAGAATCAAGGCCGAGCAGGAAACCCTCAACGACCGATGGACTAAAGTTGTAGCCGCCAAAGAAGGGTACGACCATGAACGACCAATCAAAAATCATCCTAAGCAGCGATTTCTATCGCAGTTCGACGATGAAGCCAAAGAGCCAACACGTCCAACACACACTCGCGTCGAACATCCGGACAGTCCCTCTAGAGGGCGGGACGGAGAAGCCGGCGAGGCCGAGCACCCCGCTGCCCACCTTGCCGCAATGGCAAGGATAAAAGCACGGCCTGCCTACAAATATGACCTCCGTCATGACCTAGATGCTTCGGGAGGCCATACCAGGTCCATCTATGAACCCAAAGAAGACACGCCCGCTCACCGGGAAGGACATTATGACTGGCTGAACCGAAATTGTAGAGTTCGGGAGCAGCAGCGGACTCGGATGGCCGAAGACCTCCGACGTGATATAGCCTGAGTTTGAGGCACCGCACACCCCTTGTGCTTAACAGAGAGGGTGATGCAACACCAATTCCCGGAAGTCTTCAAGCCCGTGAACATCGAACCATACGACAGAACCACATACCCGGCTATATGGATAGAGGATTTCCTCCTACACATTCACATGGCTCGAGGAGACGACCTCCATGCCATCAAGTATTTGCCGCTAAAGCTTAAAGGACCAGCTCGACATTGGTTGAACAACCTTCCTGAGGACTCTATAGGTTCTTGGGAAGAGCTCGAGGATGCATTTTGAGAGAACTTTCAGGGCGCCTATTTCCAGAGGCTGGACGCTGACGACCTAAATCGCATCACGCAATAGCCCAGGGAGTTTGCCCGACAATTCTAGAACCGATTCTTGACCAAGAAAAACCAGATTTTCGACTGTCCAGATGTGAAGCCTTGGCCGCTTTCAAGCATAGTGTCAAGGACGAATGGCTCGTACGATAGCTCGACCAGTACAAACCAAGAACAATGGCAACCCTTACTTCTCTCATGACGCACTTTTGCGTAGGCAAGGACAGTTGGCTCGCTCGTAAAAACACTAACCCTGATACACCCGGTACCTCTGAGGTTTGGGACGGAAACGGAAAGCCACAATGCAGCAAGAATAAACGTCGCCACAACGACGGCGATGGCGATGATACGACGGTAAATACCAAATTCTGAAACCCTAAGTCCGGATCCCGAAAGAAAGCCCCTAAAGGCAACGGCAATGGCCCGCCCAGATTAGCCACAATTCTAGACAGGCCCTGCCAGATCCACGACACATTGATACACCTCCATTGTATCTACTTTTCCAAACACTTTTGCCCTTGTTTTGAACTCTAACTTGCATGATTTGAATGGAACTAACCCGGATTGACGCTGTTTTCAGCAGAATTGCCATGGTGTTATTTCTGTGCAGAAATAAAAGTTCTCGGAATGACCTGAAACTCCATGGAGAATATTTTTGGAATTAAGAAAAATATTGGCGAAAGAATCAAGGCCAGGGGTCCCACACCCTATCCACGAGGGTGGTGGCGCGCCTACCCCCCTGGGCGCACCCCCCTGCCTCGTGGGCCCCCTGGTGCTCCATCGACCTCAACTCCAACTCTATATATTCACATTCGGGGAGAAAAAATCAGAGAGAAGGATTCATCGTGTTTTATGATACGGAGCCGCCGCCAAGCCCATCTCTCTCGGGAGGGCTTATCTCGAGTCGGTTCAGGGCTCCGGAGAGGGGAATCCATCACCGTCGTCATCATCAACCATCCTCCATCACCAATTTCATGATGCTCACCGCCGTGCGTGAGTAATTTCATCGTAGGCTTGCTGGACGGTGATGGGTTGGATGAGATTTACCATGTAATCGAGTTAGTTTTGTTAGGGTTTGATCCCTAGTATCCACTATGTTCTGAGATTGATGTTGCTATGACTTTGCTATGCTTAATGCTTGTCACTAGGGCCCGAGTGCCATGATTTCAGATCAGAACCTATTATGTTTTCATGAATATATATGAGTTCTTGATCCTATCTTGCAAGTCAATAGTCACCTACTATGTGTTATGATCCGGCAACCCCGAAGTGACAATAATCGGGACCACTCTCGGTGATGACCGTAGTTTGAGGAGTTCATGTATTCACTAAGTGTTAATGCTTTGGTCCGGTACTCTATTAAAAGGAGGCCTTAATATCCCTTAGTTTCCAATAGGACCCCGCTGCCACGGGAGGGTAGGACAAAAGATGTCATGCAAGTTCTTTTCCATAAGCACGTATGACTATATTCGGAATACATGCCTACATTACATTGATGAATTGGAGCTAGTTCTGTGTCACCCTATGTTATAACTGTTGCATGAGGAATCGCATCCGACATAATTATCCATCACCGATCCAATGCCTACGAGCTTTTCACATATTGTTCTTTGCTTAGTTACTTTACCGTTGCCACTGTTACTATTACTACAAAACTGCTACTGTTACTTTTGCTACCGTTACCATTACTTCCATACTACTTTGCTACTGAATACTTTGCTGCAGATATTAAGTTATCCAGGTGTGGTTGAATTGAAAACTCAACTGCTAATACTTGAGAATATTCTTTGGCTCCCCTTGTGTCGAATCAATAAATTTGGGTTGAATACTCTACCCTCATAAACTGTTGCGATCCCATATACTTGTGGGTTATCTAAACTATTTTCTGGCGCCGTTGTCGGGGAGCATAGCTCTATTCATTGAGTCACTTGGGATTTATATCTGCTGATCACTATGAGGAACTTGAAAGACGAAAGAACTAAGATTTTTCCCTCAACTACGAGGGGAGGTAAGGAACTGCCATCTAGCTCTGCACTTGATTCTCCTTCTGTTTTGAGTAAACTTGCGACACCTAAACCTGCTTCTGCTATTAATTCTGATATGTCATATGTTATTGATGATGCCACTTCTGATATGCATGATACTTATGATGAAACTACGTCTATTCTTGATACTACTGTGCCATTAGGTGAATTTCTTGATGAACAACTTGCTAGGGCTAGAGAGAATGAAATTATTGAAACTGATAATATTGATGAAAGTGATGATGAAGATTCTCCCCCTAAATATGAATTGACTGTTGTGCCTGAGGGTTATGTTATGGATGAAGAAACTGCTAGAGATTTTCTTGCTTGCAATGATAGATCCGATCTTAAGAAATTATTAGCTAAGCTGAAAGAAAAGTCTCCGAATGCTAGAATGAAATATGACCCTGCTTTTGCTACGTCACCTATCTGTGTTACTGATAAGGATTATGATTTCTCTGTCGATCCTGAGATAATTACTTTGGTTGAATCTGATCCTTTTTATGGCTATGAATCTGAAACTGTTGTGGCACATCTTACTAAGTTAAATGATATAGCCACCCTATTCACCAATGATGAGAAAAATCGCTACTACTATATCCTTAAGTTATTTCCGTTCTCATTAAAGGGTGATGCTAAAACTTGGTGTAATTCTCTTGATCCTGGTTGTGTGCGTAGTCCCCAGGATACGATTTATTACTTTTCTGCTAAATATTTCCCCGCTCATAAGAAACAAGCTGCTTTAAGGGAAATATATAATTTTGTGCAAATTTAAGAAGAGAGTCTCCCACAAGCTTGGGGGAGGCTTCTCCAATTACTTAATGCTTTGCCCGATCATCCTCTCAAGAAAAATGAAATACTTGATATCTTTTATAATGGACTAACCGAAGCTTCCAGAGACCACCTGGATAGTTGTGTTGGTTGTGTTTTCAGGGAAAGAACTATTGATCAAGCTGAATTGCTATTGAATAATATGTTGACTAATGAAAACAATTGGACACTTCCCAAACCAACTCCTAAGCCAACTCCAAAGAAAAGAGGTGTTCTATTTCTCAGTCCTGAAGATATGCAAGAAGCAAAGAAATCTATGAAAGAAAAGGGTATTAAAGCTGAAGATGTTAAGAATTTACCACCTATTAAAGAAATACATGGTCTTGATAACCCGACAGAGGTAGTAAAGGTAAATTCTCTCTATAGATATCATAAAGCTAAAATCCCGTCTACTAAGTTTGCTAGCCAATGCTTGGATGAATTTGATGACTTTATGTCTAAACAAGAAAACTTCAATGCTTATGTTGGTAGACAATTGAAACGTAATGCTTATCTGATTGAACACTTGAGTGATTATATGTCTAGAGTTAAAGGTGAACTTAAAATTATCAGTAAACATGCTTCTATGGTTACCACTCAAGTAGAACAAGTGCTTAAAGCACAATATGATTTTCTCAATGAATTAAATAGCAAGAAAAATGATAATGTTGTTAGAGTTATGACTAGAGGGGGTAAAATGACTCAGGAACCTTTGTATCCTGAGGGCCACCCTAAGAGAATTGAGCAAGATTCTCAGAGAACTAATGTTGATGCACCTAGTCCTTCTAAAAAGAAGAAAAAGAAAAATGATAGGACTTTGCATGCTTATAGTGAACCTGTTGTAGACACACCTGAGAATCCCAATGATATTTCTATTTTTGATGCTGAAACACAGTATGGTGACGAACATGAACCTAGTGATAATGTTAAGGATAATGTTCATGTTGATGCTCAACCTAGCAATAACAATGATGTAGATATTGAACTTGCTGTTGATCTTGATAACCCACAATCAAAGAATCAATGTTATGATAAAAGAGACTTCATTGCTAGGAAGCACGGTAAAGAAAGAGAACCATGGGTTCAGAAACCCATGCCTTTTCCTCCTAAACCATCCAAGAAAAAGGATGATGAGGATTTTGATCGCTTTGTTGAAATGATTAGACCTATATTTTTGCGTATGCGTTTTACTGATATGCTTAAAATGAATCCTTATGCTAAGTACATGAAAGATATTGTTACAGATAAAAGAAAGATACCGGAAGCTGAAATTTCCACCATGCTTGCTAATTATACCTTTAAGGGTGGAATACCTAAGAAACTTGGAGATCCAGGAGTACCAACTATATCATGCTCCATTAAAAGAAACTATGTTAAAACTGCTTTATGTGATCTTGGAGCCGGTGTTAGTGTTATGCCTCTCTCTTTATATCGTAGACTTGAATTGAATAAGTTGATACCTACTGAAATATCTTTGCAAATGGCTGATAAATCAACCGTTATACCTATCGGTATTTGTGAGGATGTGCCTGTTGTGGTTGCAAACGTTACTATCTTAACGGACTTTGTTATTCTTGATATTCCCGAAGACGATAGTATGTCGATTATCCTTGGTAGACCCTTTTTGAATACTGTAGGGGCTGTTATTGATTGCAACATAGGCAATGTCACTTTTCATGTTATTGGTAATGAGCATACGGTACACTTCCCGAGGAAACAACCTCAAGTCCACAGTATAAATTCTATTAGAAAAATTCCAACTATTACTATTAGAGGTTTTGAATTCCCTCTTCCTATTGTCAAGAAGAAATATGATATTCTTATTGTTGGGTACATACATATCCCCGTTGAGGTAACCTAGTGCTATTCGAAAATTCTCCGGTTTCATGCGATTCGGAATGAGTTTGTTAACAAGACTTGATCAACCTTGTTAGTGGATTCCTTTTGATGAGCATGAGATGGATGAAGTTAGAAAGCACAACTCTCTGTACCCTCCTTTTACTTTCTGTTATTTAGATTAAATAAAGCAAAAATAGTAGTTTCTGTTGCTTTCTGATTTATCCATGCAATAAAAAATACCCGGGAAATAAAAGTTCTCCAAATGCCCTAAAAATGAAATATGATTTTTTCTAGAATATTTGAGAATATCTGGCACTGAGAACACATCAGGGGGAGCCAGCACCTGGCCACGAGGGTCCAGGGCGCGCCCACCCCCCTGGGGCGTCCCCTGCCTCGTGGCCCCGTAGTGGGCCCCCTACACTTATTCTTGCACCCACACACTCCTTCCACCCAAAAAAATCACCAACCAGCTCAAGCACGAGCTCTAGCTCATCTTGCTGCCATTTTCGATCTCCTTGCTCAAAGCTCCACTCACAAAACTGCTTTGGGGGATTGTTCTTCAATATGTGACTCCTCCAATGGTCCAATTAGTTTTTGTTCTAGTGCTTTATTCATTGCAAACTTTTACTGCCTAGGTGACCCTGCTCTTGAGCTTGCATGTCAAATTTATTTGGTCCCAAGTAGTTCTAATGCATGATATAGCCTCTAGGCACTTGTGAGAGTAGTTGCTATCAATTTTGTTGAGTTTGGTTCACTTTTATTTTGAGTTACTAAAAATTTCAGAAATTTTCAGAAAATGATGAAGAGATTTTTGAGGGGCTCTTCGAGCCGAAGCTCGAAGGATAAACAAAATGAGGAGAATAAAAAGCCCAAATATAATCTCCCTCGCGTCGCGGAGGTTCGGCCGTGTGAATAGCCTTGTGATGAGTTCTTGATAGGACTGTGATTCATGATGATTTCTATTATTTGGCTGAGAATGCAGGCCTCACCGACTTCCTCCACGACCAGCTCGATCAGTATCTCCTACTCACTAATATTTTTGTGCAAAATATTTGCTTTCATGCTAAGAAATCACCACCTTCAGTGGAGTTTCATATATATGATGAGGTTAAGGAAATGTCACTATATGATTTTTGTGGGGTTTGCAAGATACCCTTTGTGGGCAGCATAGAGGAACCACATCGTAGTGATGTGGATGAATTTATTGATAGGATCACTATAGGTGTAGTGGATTTGTCACGGCAGATGTCCTAGCGAAAGGACTTAGTCGTGGAGCCATCGCTATGAGTTTACTTGAAGGGGTTTAAAGCGGACACAAAGACACGAGGGTTTTATACTAGTTCGGCCCCTTCGATGAAGGTAAAAGCCTACGTCTAGTTGTGATGGAATTGATATGATCTCGATGTCTAGGGAGCAAACAAGCTTCGCCTAGGCTCGAGTTGTGGTTGTCTGTCTTGAACCGCCACCGGGTCGTCCCCTTATATACACGGGTGACGCCCGTCGGTCCATAGAGTCCTAACCGGTTCATACTCATATTCCGGTTACTATCTCCCTGTTCCTTACTTACAATACAAGTCATACATCAGGCCGGTTTACGGCTACATGCTCTAACCGACTACAGGCCTTGGGCCTTCATCTGTTTACGCCACTAATGAAGTTAACCTGGCCCAAGTAGGCCGGTTTACGCCTAGTGGTAATATCCCCAACATTAGGCCCCAGATTGATTTGAACTGGTTCATGTCAATCCTTCACACCATCTTGCGTCTTGGACATCTTCTGTTTAATTGGCAAATCTCCATGTCGTCATTATTTTTAGTTGCTGTAAACCGGCATGACGTCATCAGTTTTGGTTACTGTAAACCGGCATGACGTCATTATGAAGTTCATAACGCCCTCTTAATGACAGCTCCTGGATTCGCGCGTTTGACCTAGCTCGGTTGCCTTATAAATAAGACCGAAGGGTCATTTCCTTTCTCTTCCCCTTCGTCCCTTCTTCTTCTTCTTCCTCACGTCGCCGGCTTTGCAGCTCCGCCACCACCGTCGACCTTTGCCTCGTCTCGGGCCGCTGCATCAACCTGAACGTACCAGAGTGCTGCGGCGTCTTTCCGCATCTTCTCCGTTCCCGGTAAGTCCTCTCTCCTTCTTAACCTAGATCTGTTCTTAGGGTTCCATGTTCTTGCTATGTTCATCGCGCGTTCATAGCTGTTCTCTGACCTGGAATGTATCTGTGGACTCTTGCCTGCTTAGTAGCGATCCCTTTAGCATCCGCCCGCTATTTCTCCTCCAAGCGCATAGATCTCCCGCACATATCCGCTCAATGGTCCACTTCTGTTTCCGCCTTAGTCTTCGAAATATTTCCTGTTTTTATGAGCTTGCTGTAGATCCGCGGCTGTAACATGATTTTGTGAAACTTGTTTCTGCATAACCAGTTATCCATAGTTTCAATTGCTTCCGATGCTTAGGCCAGGCGGTTTAACTTCACCATAGATAAAAAATTGCTAAACCGGTATATATGTCATCAGTCCCCTGGTTGAACCGCCAGAATCCATCTGATGCTGCATTGTAGAAGACCGGATTATTGGTACTGCCTCTGGTTTACCGTAATCAGATCAACACCTTTTTATCTGGCATGTCCTTGAACCGGATCACTTATTTCTTGTAGATCTCGTCATGGCCAAACAAGTGTACGAGTGCAACTGGGTTCCCTCCCGTGTCACAGAATCACAGCTGAATGATCTAGTCCTGATCGGCGCTTTGGATAACAAAGATACGATTCACTGGAGGGTTCCTGGAGATGAATGTCCTCCTACGCCCCAGGAAGGAGAGGTCGTGGTCTTCGCAGATCACATGGCCCGGGGCTTCAAACCGCCCGGCTCCAAATTTTATCGGGATGTGTTAGCCAACTTTCAACTCCGTCCACAGGATATTGGCCCCAACTCCGTCACCAATCTATGTCACTTTCAAGTACTTTCTGAGGCATACCTTCAAGAGGAGCCTTCAGTCGAGTTATTTAGAGATCTCTTTCATCTGAACCGCCGTACTGAATTCACTGACGGCCCTAATACCGAACTTGGCGGTATGGCCATTCAGAAAAGGAAAGAAATCACCTATCCCCATGTCAAACTCCATACTCACCCCAAGGAATGGAACGCAACTTGGTTTTATTGCAAGGATACCTCTCCTGACAATGAAAATCCCTTGCCTGGCTTCCGTCCGGAACGACTCAGCAACACTCACCCCTTTCCACAAAGGCTAAGCGCCAAGGAGAGAATTAAATACGCTCCTCAACTATCCAAGCTCCGGGCCTTCATGGCCAATGGCTTAACAGGAATAGACCTTGCACGCTGCTGGATATCATGGAGCATTTTGCCTCTAAGCCGGCGCCCAAATTTGATGTGCGAGTATACTGATAGTGTCGATGACCCACTCCGACACACTAAAATCCAGCTCCCTGATGACGAAGTCACAGAATCTGTGAAAAAGATGCTGAATGAACCGGAGCACCTCTGTGCTCAAACCGGTCTGCCTCCTTACTGCACCACCAACAAACCGCCAGCGGTAATATTTTAGTTGCTCTATTGTTGAACCGGTTACTATTTTATATGCTCAATATTTAATTACTGCTGATCCAGGGTGATAATCCATTTTGGAGCAAGAAACTTCCTCAAGACAAAACGGAAAAGGCAGGATGGCCAACCCGGCCTAAGACCAAGGTTATCAAGAAGCCAGCTCATAAGAGAAAAACCACCGCTTCATCTGACCCAGCCATTGACGATGATGTGGGTAATCCGGATCTTGAGGTAGAACTTGATTCACTTGGCTTGCTTTTTACACGCCTTATTGATGATAATGCTTGTCAGGATGACGCTGAAGCCAGCAATGCGGGTTTGGTTGAGGTAACCATTCTCTCTTCCGATTTAGAAATCCTGCCTTTGCCAAAATTTCGCCGGGCAAACCGGAAAGTTAAATTTTCTCATCGTTTTGCTTATCTGGATTCCCAATTTCTTATGAAGACCCAGCAACACAAAGCTCGCCGCACAACCCGGCACAGTGGCCAGGTAGTTACCTCTGCCGGTTTACCAAACAGTCCGGTTCGAAAATGCCGCTCCGAGGTCTCCGACCTTTTTATTGATTTAAATCCTAAAGCGGGTTTCTTCCGTCAACCTCTTAATCCATCCGACTCCGATTACCAGGTCACTTCTCATTCATCGTCTGGTGAATCATCGGCCACCCAGCTACCACCTTTGAAAACAGTTGCTGGGTAAGTTAAACTGAACATATGCTTCCAGTATACTGCGCAATAGCTTATACTTTTCCTTGACTTTTTATTTTTCTTTCAGGGCTAAACCGAAACCAAGCAAGAAGGCCCACCTGGATAGAGCGGCTGAAGAAGATGTGGCCCCAGAACATGACCAAGCACTTGATCATGAAGTGTTTACTTGTGAAGATATCCCCAATGATCCTCCTCTGCAAGACAACGTTATCCCTGAAGAAGGTCCTATTCATATTCCAGCCTCTGCTGATCCGCCTGCCAGCTCTGTCCAGATTGAGAAATCCCACACTCCTGCTGACAAACCGGCCACACCAACCCAAACCGGCGAGTCAAAAGATGATGATGTTGTGATTACCGGCGTAGGCCGCTCTGAACCTGGGAATCCTGCCACCCTTACCAGGCATACCATCAAAGAGGATTCTTCCCCTTTGAACAAAGGAAAATGGGATGTTGAATTAGAGACATACGCCAATCTGAATGCTCAAGATCTTCACTCTGGCTATTTAAACCGGCTTTATACTAGCCGTGACTGTGAAGCTGGCTTGGTCAAAATGATGAGGGATAAATTTGAGGTAAATTCCTTCTTTCCTTTCCGCCATTGCATTCATCTTTGTAGCCCCCAAGGGCCGGTTTGTGACCTTGGTCAAACCGGGACTTGATCCTGAACATTTTTGAAATCCGTCGGCATAACCCTCGAGGGCCGGTCTAACTTAGCATAAGTAAACCGGGGCTCAAAAATAAAAAGCTGTCCTTAGAACATAACTTAATCAAATAGCCATTAGCCCCCAAGTGCCAAGTTGGATACTTGTATTGAGCTTGGGACTTTGTAGTCTAGCAATATACAAAAAATTGAAGGTGAATTAGCCCCCAAGTATCAGGCATATAACTTTTGTTATGTGGTTGATACTTCCATTTCTTGGATCGTCTGTGCAAAGCTTAAAATGCCATCTGTATGCAGGCTGAAGTGAAAATCAAGGAGGACCAGATTGCCGATTTGTAGGAGGCCCTAAAGACCCAGCAGGCTGAAACAGATAAGGCAAAGCAAGAATTGACCAGCGCTTTGAGCACTGCTGAACGGCTGAAAGAAGGCTTCAAGAAAGAGCGGGCTAACTGGGCCATAAAAAGGCCGGTTTAACCAAAAGAGCAGAAAACGCTGAAGCGGCCCTTAAACCGGTGGTGGATGAACTGACGGCCGTACAGCGGCAAATACACTCTATGACTGCTACAATCTTTGGTAAGCTCCTTGTAACTTCTGTGATAAATTTGAATCTGCTGTATTATAAATCCGGTTTGAGACCATTACAATTTTGTTTGTAGGCACACGTATTGGGCACTTAGGAAATGATGTGCAGAAGAAATTGAAAGCTGCCTACACCTTGGTGGAACAATTGTATACCGGAGCCCAACGGATCATCACCACAGCTTCTTACAACAACCCGGCGCCCTCTTTAATCCAGGACACTCTTAGCAAGCTTTCAATGCTTCCAGCCCGGATTGAGGAGCTGAAAAAATCCGCTGCCCGAACCGGAGCCATCAATGCTTTAATCCGGGCAAAGGCATGGGTGCCCGACTTTGATCCTGTGGAAGCAGCTCAAGGCTATCCCAGTCTGAAAGAAGATGGCTCTGAATTCCACAAAGAGGATTTAAGGGCCATAAACCGTGCAGTGCGCCCGCTGGCTTGCCAGCTAGCTGAAGAGGCAGATTTGACGCATTATCAAGCGGAATATAATAATCAAAACAAGCGAGTGCTGGCCCCAACTGTTGAAGCGGAGAATCTGATTCCTCCAACCCGTAAGCACACTTACGCCCCTAATATTGAACCGTCTTCCCTGATCCATGAAGAGGCTGTTTTCCAAGCTTTAACGGGAATCGACTGGACCACTGTTGACTTCCAGCCAATGGGTAGAGACGAGGAAGCTGAAGCGGCGGAGGATGAGGAGCAGGCTTGAACCGGAAGCCGATTTGAAGAGCTATTTGCAACATCCTTCCACAAAACAATGATTTTGTTTGAGCACCATGCCACCTTGTAATAGGATAGTTAAAACTTCTGTCTGGAATATGCCTTCGTGCATAAGTACTAGAGCTTTTGCTTGAAAAAACTTTAATTCATATTTCCTGCAATCAGAAAAATTTGAACTTCGGTAGCGGTTATACCGTCAGCCGGATTATGATCTTGATATGTGTATCAGTAATACAACAAATATATGATACATAAATACCTGCCATGTTTGATCATAAAGCTGGCTTTAGCCAAGCCTGAAGCGGTGGTTTTCTAAACCATTACCATCAAAAAGGGAGAAAGTAGCGCCCGTACAGACCGTACTGACTTAATACGAGCCCCCTGGTTACTCCATGACGTTAATAGGGAAAAGGTAAACCAGGCAGACTCCTCCGGATTAAAAGGGGGATCAAAAATCATTGGCTGAACCGGAAAAAATATGCTTGTTGACACAAAGAAATCCAACAAAAGCAAAGAACGAACAAACCATGAAAACAACATGGAAGCAAAAGTAATGATAAAAAACCATTTGCAAAAATATGCTATACTGAGCTGTTCAGATGGTATTACCATGGTCGGACAGGATCAAGGCCCCCAATAGGAGTGACAATGATTCAAGTCAGCCAGGTCCCCAAATGACTTGTGGCATATATGCCAGATCAAGAGGCGTGGCAATGGTTCGGGCCCGACCATGCCCCCAAGTGATTTTGTGGCCTTAGGCCGACCAAGAGGCGTGACTGGTTCAGACTTGACCAAGTCCCCAAATGATCTGGTGGCTGTCGCCTATCAAAGGGTGTTCGTTGGTTCGGACACGACCAAGGCCCCCAGTGATATATAAAAGACAAATGTCAAGGGGTAAACCGGAGGCTGCTTTAAACAGAATCGCTCCATGTAACCTCGCATGATGAGAAAGACAGAGACCCCGCTTTAGCTGAGGCTCCGGTTTGATATATCAAAGATAATATATACATTGTCATGATATGTACATAGATAGAGCCGATGGCTCAAGTATAGTAAGGCCGAAGATGAGCTATATTCCACAGTCTGTTGGTCTCCTCTTCTGATGTACGTGAGTCTTGATGTCCTCGAATGTCAATCAGATAGTACGACCCGTTGTGCAAATTCTTGCTGACCACGAAAGGTCCCTCCCAAGGTGGGGATAACTTGTGCATATCCGTTTGATCTTGGATGAGTCGAAGCACCAAATCTCCTTCTTGAAAAGTTCTGGTTCTAACCCGGCGACTATGATAGCGACGAAGATCTTGCTGGTAAATCGCCGAACGGGCAGCCGCTATATCACGCTCCTCGTCCAATAGGTCCAAAGCATCTTGTCGTGCTGTCTCATTGTGCGCTTCAACATAAGCTGCCACACGAGGTGAATCGTGTCGGATGTCACTAGGGAGAACTGCCTCTGCTCCATAGACCATGAAAAATGGCGTGTATCCTGTGGACCGGTTTGGCGTAGTATTGATACTCCATAATACAGATGGTAGCTCTTCAACCCAACATCCTGGTGTTCTTTGCAATGGGACCAAAAGCCGGGGTTTGATGCCTCGTAAGATTTCCTGATTAGCTCGTTCTGCCTGTCCATTGGACTGGGGGTGTGCTACTGATGACACGTCAAGTCGGATGTGCTCACGTTCACAGAACTCCTTCATAGCACCCTTGGATAAATTGGTACCATTGTCAGTAATGATATTGTGTGGGAAACCAAACCGGAAAATCACCTTCTTGATGAACTACACCGCTGTTGCTGCATCACACTTGCTGACAGGCTCCGCTTCAACCCACTTGGTAAATTTGTCAACTGCCACCAAAAGGTGGGTTTTCTTATCCTTGGATCTTTTAAAAGGCCCAACCATATCCAGCCCCCAAGTTGCAAACGGCCATGTTATTGGGATCATCCTTAATTCTTGAGCCGGCACATGAGCACGCCTTGAAAATTTCTGACATCCATCACACCGTTTAACCAAGTCCTCCGCATCAGCGTGCGCTATCAACCTGTAGAACCCGTGACGAAACGCCTTTGCCACAAGAGACTTTGAACCGGCGTGGTGTCTACAATCCCCTTCATGGATTTCTCTTAAGATTTCACAGCCTTCCTCAGGAGAAACACAACGTTGAAACGCCCCGGATGCACTGCAATGATGTAATTCACCATTGACAATCGTCATAGACTTGGATCGCCGGACTATCTGCCTGGCCAGAATCTCATCCTCTGGTAACTCCCCCCGGTTCATGTACGCAAGATAAGGAACTGTCCAATCTGGAATAACATGCAGGGCTGCCACCAATTGAGCCTCCGGATCAGGGATAGCCAAATCCACCTCACCTGGGAGCTTGACTGACGGGTTGTGCAACACGTCCAAAAAGACGTTAGGCGGGACCGGTTTACGCTGAGAGCCCAACCGGCTTAACGCATCCGCCGCTTCATTCTTCCGACGGTCCACATGATCCACTTGATAACCCTTGAAACAACCTGCAATATTATCCACTTCCCGACGATATGCAGCCATGAGCGGGTCCTTAGAATCCCAAGTGCCAGACACCTGTTGAGCCACTAGGTCCGAGTCACCAAAGCACTTAACCCGGCTTAAATTCATCTCTTTAGCCATCCGGAGGCCATGGAGCAAGGCTTCGTACTCAGCTGCATTATTAGTACAAGGGAACATTAAGCGGAGAACATAACAAAACTTATCACCTCGCGGGGAAGTTAATACGACTCCAGCCCCCGAGCCTTCCAATTGCCTGGATCCGTCAAAATGAATATTCCAATATGTGTGATCCGGCTTCTCCTCTGGCGCTTGTAATTCCGTCCAATCATTGATGAAATCAACAAGTGCTTGAGACTTCACTGCCGTCCGAGGCACGTACTTCAGTCCGTGTGGCCCCAGCTCTATAGCCCACTTGGCAATCCGGCCAGTCGCCTCCCGATTCTGTATAATATCACCCAAGGGAGCTGAACTGACCACTGTGATGGGGTGCCCTTGAAAATATTGTTTCAACTTCCGACTGGCCATAAAAACACCATAGACCAACTTCTGCCAATGCGGATACCTTTGCTTGGATTCAATAAGCACCTCGCTGATATAATAAACCGGCCGCTGAACCGGATATTCCTTGCCTGCCTCTTTGCGTTCCACCACAATAGCCACGCTAACTGCCCGAGCATTGGTCGCTACGTATAATAATAGTGGCTCCTTGTCGACCGGAGCTGCAAGAACAGGCGGATTGGCTAACTGCCGCTTCAGGTCCTCAAATGCCTCATCAGCAGCTGGACTCCAGACGAAATTGTCCGTCTTCCACAGCATTTGGTACAAAGGGATAGCCTTCTCCCCGAGGCGGCTGATAAACCGACTCAGCGCAGTGATTCGGCCCGCCAAACGCTGAACATCGTTGATACACTTCGGTTTAGCTAGGGATGTAATAGCCGTAATCTTCTCCGGATTTGCCTCAATTCCTCTGTTAGACACCAGGAAACCCAGTAACCTGCCCGCCGGAACACCAAAAACACACTTGGCCGGATTGAGCATCATCCTGTAAGTTCGCAAGTTGTCAAAGGTCTCCTTCAAATCATCCACCAGCGTCTCCTTCTGTCTTGATTTTACTACAATATCATCCACATAGGCGTGCACATTGCGGCCGATCTGCTCATGCAGGTAATTCTGTACAGACCGTTGATAGGTGGCTTGGGCACTCTTAAGCCCGAAGGGCATAGATACATAGCAGAAAGCTCCAAAGGGAGTAATAAATGCTGTTTTCTCCTGGTCCTTAACCGCCATCTTGATCTGATGATATCCAGAGTATGCATCCAAAAAACTCAAACGCTCACAACCCGCCGTGGCATCAATGATCTGTTCAATACGGGGGAGGGCAAAAGGATCTGCTGGACAGGCTTTGTTAAGATCTGTGTAATCCACACACATACGCCAAGTGCCGTTTTTCTTAAGAACCAGCACCAGATTAGCAAGCCACTCTGGATGGAACACCTCAATAATAAAACTAGCTGCTAAAAGCCTGGCCACTTCCTCTCCAATGGCTTTGCGTCTTTCTTCATTAAACTGGCGGAGGAACTGTTTCACCGGTTTATACTTAGGATCCACATTAAGAGTGTGCTCAGCGAGTTCCCTCGGTACACCTGGCATGTCAGACGGCTTCCATGCAAAAATGTCCCGATTCTCACGGATGAACTAGATGAGCGCGCTTTCCTATTTGGGATCCAGGTTGGCACTGATAGTGAACTGCTTGGATGAATCACCGGGCACGAAGTCAACAAGCTTGGTCTCAGCTGCCGATTTGAACTTCAGATCTGAATCATGCTCTGTAGTTGGCTTCTTTAAAGGGGTCATATCCGCCGGATCAACATTGTCCTTATAATACTTCAACTCCTCCGTGGCACAGACTGACTCTGCATAAGCCGCATCACCCTCTTCACATTCCAAAGCAATCCTACGGTTCCCGTGAACTGTTATCGTCCCCTTGTAACCCGGCATCTTGAGCTGTAAATAGATATAACAAGGCCGCGCCATGAACTTGGCATAAGCCGGCCGCCCAAACAGGGCGTGATACAGGCTCCGGATCTTCACCACTTCGAAGTTTAATTTTTCCGACCGAGAATCGTGCTCGTCCCCAAAAGCCACATCTAGGGTTATCTTGCCAACAGGATATGCAGATTTGCCTGGCACAACACCATGGAATACCGTATTCGACGGTCTGAGATCCTTGTCTATTAGTCCCATGCGCCGGAATGTCTCATAGTATAGTATGTTAATACTGCTTCCTCCATCCATGAGCACCTTGGTGAACTTATAACCCCCCACCTGAGGGTCCACTACTAATGCTAACTGGCCCGGATTATCAACCCGGGGCGGGTGATCTTCTCTGCTCCACACGATGGGCTGCTCTGACCAGCGTAAGTAACGCGGTAAGGCCGGTTCAACAGAATTCACTGCTCGCTTGTGGAGTTTTCGGTCGCGCTTATCCAAGCCAGTTGTGAAGACATGGTATTGCCCATTGCTCAACTGTTTTGGCTGGCTCTGATAACCTGACTGCTGCTGCTGCTGGCCGTTCTGATTATTCTGGCTATTGTGACCACCCTGATTGAAACCTGAACCGGAAGCTCCATCGTGACCCGGGCCGTGTAAACCGGATCCTGAACCGCCACCTGACCCATGGTCATACCGGAAGGCATTAGAGTTTTTAAACTCCCGCATAATATAACAATCCTTCCAAAGGTGGTTAGCTGGTGTCTCCTTCGTCCCGTGCTTTGGGCAAGGCTGATTCAACAAATAATTCAAACGGCTTGCGTTAGGATTGGGGGTCCCATTATGATCTGCCGCTTTACCTCTACGCCGCTGCCCCCTGTCCTGTGCATTAGCGTTGGCCACAAAATCCATGCTACCCTCCGCCTTGTGTTTGCCTCCGTTTCCATGACCCGCCGGTTTGTACTGCTGCTGTTTAGAGTTGCTATTCTTCCTTCCCTTCCCTGTTTCATCGTCATCAGGTTCGGGATCCTTGGTACTGTCCGAATCGGCATACTTTACTAAAGCAGCCATGAGGGTTCCCATGTCATTAGAGAACCGCTTCATGCGTCCCAATTTCAATTTCAGAGGCTCAAACCGGCAGTTGCCTTCCAGAGTTAAGATCGCAGTGTCAGCATTAATCCTGTCAGATGAGTGCAAAATTTCCGAAACGCGGCGCACCCAACGGGTCGTTGATTCTCCTTCCTCCTGGACACAAGCCGCCGGGTCTACTATGGACTTGGGATGCTTACATGTATCCTTAAAATTCTGTATAAACCGGGCCCGCAACTGGGCCCATGAGCTGATAGAATTGGGTGGCAGGCTCTTTAACCAAGTACGAGCCGTGCCCTCAAGCATCATGGTGAAGTATTTTGCACATGCGGCCTCATCCACGTCCAGCATCTCTATGGCCATCTCATAACTCTCTACCCATGCTTCAAGGGGTAAATCAGCGGTGTAATTCGGCACCTTGCGTGGACCCTTGAAATCTTTGGGCAGGCGCACATTACGTAAAGCTGGGATTAAGCAAGGCACTCCCAAAGCGGATGTGATCCCTGGTCCGGCAAAGGTTGTAGAACGAACCGGTGTAAATTGGCCCGCATTATCCTGCGCTGCTAACTCGGCTTCCCTTTGTGCCCGGGCCCGGTCCACCACATCCTGAGCATCTCGAACACCACCTGCCGGGTCATTACCGCGGGCCGCTTCACGGCCTCGCGCATTGCTTGATATGGCCGGTTCCTCCATGCGCCTGCTATAGCTCCGGCCCGGACGGGGCGTAGAATGAATCCGATCACGGCTGTATGAGTATGCCTCCTGCTGAATCAGCGCAGTCCGGAGAAGCTCCTTAACCCGGCGTGTCTCTATCGCTTGCGGAGAATCCCCTTTGACTAGGATGGCCTCTAACCGTGCAGCGGCCGCAACAAGGTTGTCCATAGGATTAGAATAATGACCTGGGGGCGTCTGGACCGGCGGAAGATTCATAATGTTCTGCTGAGGGGGTTCCATCAGGCGAGGTTGGACCGGCTCCCCTGGTCCTGGTGCCTCGATCCGGTTTGTCTCTGGGCACTGCGGCGGATTACTGGGCCCAGCCCCTGGAGTGTGAAAGAGATTTCGGGGGTCAAACCCTAACGGCAGGCGTTATCTGTGCTTCCGCTTCAAAACCTCCTGTGATGCGTTCTGGTCAAGCATGAGTTTATAGGCCTGGGCGTCCAAAGCGGCCCGTTCTGCAGTCATCCTGTCTTTTTCTGCTGCCAGATCCACTTTGGCTTGCACGATCTGCTCTTTCACCTTTGCGATTTCTGCATTGTGGGCCTCCTGATCCGCCGGATTGTCCTCTGCCATAAGCGCAACTAGTGCATCAAACAAATCAGTCAGAACTTGAACCGGCGGGCGCACAAGGCCTCATGCCCCTGCTGCGGCTGCCGCTACTGATCCGGAGAGCATTGCTGCGGCGGTCGAAGAGTGATTCGCCGCCTGTGTGCCGGCCATGAATATTCCAACCCGGTTGACCTGGCCTGGGGGGTCCGGAATACTGTCGCCATCGGAACAGCCCCTAATCTGGTCGTCTTGCAACTGGTATAGCGATTCGGTATCTCCGGTCGAGCACTCGTTATCAGAATAGACGACGGTCTCATTACCGTGTTCTGACTCGTCCTCACGCTTACCTTCGTGGACGACTCCAACGAAGACACGCTTCACGGCCGGTTCAACCCGGGTAGATCTCGCACGCTGAGCCATCTCGATGAGGTTGGTGCAGATGTCCGGCTCAGGCCCAGGCTCACCAATTTTGCCAATGAAAACGTGTATGCCACCAAAGGGGACCCGGTACCCGTACTCGATTGACTCGGCCTCGGGACCCCATCCTGCGTCGTCGATGTAGATCCTGCCCCGACGACTCTTGGTCATCCGGCCCACAACATAGCCTTCGAGTCCCTTGAGCTTGCCCTCCAAGATCGTCAAACCATCGTGCGATAGCCCCACGGTGGGCGCCAACTGTCGTGGATTTGTCACGGCAGATGTCCTAGCGAAAGGACTTAGTCGTGGAGCCATCGGTACGAGTTTACTTGAAGGGGTTTAAAGCGGACACAAAGACACGAGGGTTTTATACTAGTTCGGCCCCTTCGATGAAGGTAAAAGCCTACGTCTAGTTGTGATGGAATTGATATGATCTCGATGGCTAGGGAGCAAACAAGCTTTGCCTAGGCTCGAGTTGTGGTTGTCTGTCTTGAACCGCCACCGGGTCGTCCCCTTATATACACGGGTGACGCCCGTCGGTCCATAGAGTCCTAACTGGTTCATACTCGTATTCCGGTTACTATCTCCCTGTTCCTTACTTACAATACAAGTCATACATCAGGCCGGTTTACGGCTACATGCTCTAACCGACTACAGGCCTTGGGCCTTCATTTGTTTACGCCACTAATGAAGTTAACCCGGCCCAAGTAGGCCGGTTTACGCCTAGTGGTAATATCCCCAACAATAGGGGAGACAAGGAAGGTTTCCGATGCAAGAACTACTAGCATACACTTTCCTGTTCTACGTTACTTTGCAATATTTGCTAGTAGATGCTTAATTGGTCGCGGGAACTATGGAAACCTTAGTGCCCCTAATATTGTTATTTTGTACCATGCTTTGTTTCATGATAACACTTTTAGTTTAGGCGCTATTTTTGCTAAATGATTAAGTCTGAACCGTACAAAGGGCCCCATCTTTGGAGGCATCTTTGCTTCGCGCCTTGCTAAACACTTTAAGATACCTATTAGGCATTACTAGCGCAAATGCCCGTCCATTGCAACGGAAGTAAAAATACCGCACCAACCTGTTTTAGTCACTAAAAATTACACTACCATGTTAATCGTGTTCAGACTCATCTACATCAACATGTTTTAGTTCAGTCTAGTTCAAATTATTAAATCTGACATTGCCTTGAAATAATCAAAAGTATTGTTAACTTTCCATCACAACGACCTACAACAACCAATAAATAATAAGCTCCCACAACAAATAATTACAACAAAAATAGAAATTTCTATCCATCTCTCTCACTGTCCCTTCCCTCTGTACAAGAATGACACCATCACACAAATAATGGCAACATCAGTACAAAGCAAAACCCACAAAATGGCTCCAAATCTCAATTCCAACCTATATATTGTCATGTACAAATTACAGCCACAATGAGCGTTTATATCCTCCAACCTCATCCTAACCAAAGCTCCCTCCCTCCCTATCTTGATCTCAATCTGGAAAAACGGGTGAGAAAGGAACTATTTACCTGAGATAAAAAAGACAAATTCCTAGTACATTAAAAGAAGCTATTGTGGCAATACATGAGTTTATGGGAACCTCATATAGTCATACGAAAACCTCAAAGCCAAGTGATCTGCCAAAATTAGTTGTGCCATTATGCTTGAAAAACTGAACAATCCACTTTCTATCATTCCTTGCCTACTATTTTGCAAACTGAAAATAATGGGCGAGCACAAGTGTAAGTTAAAGGGGATCGTAAACCAAAATATGTTCAGTAAATCAGCATACCAAAGCACAAACATGAGTATGCAAATTGTCTCCTCCTAGCCCGCCACTAAAATTAATCATGGTAGAAGTAGCTTGGGTCAAATCGAGTAGCACAGCATCTGGAGCTGTTTTTTGCAATCGGATTTTTGGCACACAGAACCGAGCTCCAGTACAAGCTACTGATGGCAACCGGAGCAGAGCACAGGTGATGACATCCTTGGCCACCCCGCGACCAAGCTCTGAGATATGCCCGTGCATTGGAACGGGTACAAAATAAAGATGTGCCTAGAAATTAGAAGCTAATTTACCACCAAAAGAACTTTATAAGTAGCAAAATACTATTGGAAGTACTCAAAAGTACAATTTCTATTCCATGTTGATGGGCCAATATAAAATTCACAAAAAAACATTTTCTAACAAATGAAGAGGCACCTCTGGAAGGGAAATGAAGAGCCTACCCAATAGTAACAAAAACTAAGATATATGCATAGAGGATTACTAACAACAAAATGTGGAAATAACTCATTTTGGGCACTTAGAAGTGTCATTTTTCTCAAGTGCAGTTGAGGTAGCTGAAGTGTTGAACTCAATATCTGCATGACAATTGATACTTGGTTGCAAATCTCTTGTTATGGGACATACTATGGGTAATGAATTCTAATGATATTAGGCATGGTTTAAAGCAGTAAATAGAAATATCTATACATGATTACGGATAATACATGAAATATAACAACTATGAGTCTACAACAACACCAGCATGCTTGTCTTCGATCAGTGTGCAAGAACAGCATACGTTTCTATGAACAACATGCACAATATCACTTAAATCGAACCTATTTACATCATGTGGCATCATTCTTGAACACTAAGAATTCCAGTTGGATCAAACTAACATCACATAAATAAAGATCATATACTCCCTCCGTTCCTAAATGTAAGTCTTTCTATAGATTCAACTATAGACTACATACGGAGCAAAATGAGTGAATCTACACTCTAAAATACGTCTATATACATCCATATGTAGTTCGTATTGAAAGATCTAGAAAGACTTATATTTAAAAACAGGGGGAGTAGTTATTACATATCAGAAATCATGTCAAGCAATAACACAATAGCAAAAGTCCATGTTGAAAGTTACAATAGCAAGGGAACTTGATACTTCAAGGCTATACATTGTTTGATCATGTGGAATAACATACTCATATTATACGACGGCGTAATAGTTACAACAGCAAGGGGTGTGCTACTTCAAGGCTATTCATGTTTCTGATCATATAAAATATAGTAATCAAGTTGTACAACAGCGTACCTCAACTAGAGCAGAGGCAGACGACGTTGAAATCCTACTTTCCTTTTTGTGAAAAATAACAATATATCTTCAATACAATTGGAAGCGACACACATTAGACGGAAAATTGTAAGGAAAAGGGACAATGAAATCAATAAGGAGTTAAGAGTTTCATGCTTTTTATTGAACACATTGTATATTAAGTAATTTTGCAATAGAGAGCTAAAAAGAGGATCCGATCTTGAGAAATATTAGAAAAAAGATAACAGATAGTCAGTTCAATTTGCAACTAAAGTTAAAACATACATATAATCCTCTATCTCTCCCTAATAATAAAGCATGAATTGAGTCTCTCGGATTCACCGTCGCTGCGTTTTTACACAAAGGTCCCTGTGATATTTTGTATTGAACCCGCAATCCATCACTAACCTGACACAAAAAACGATTCGCTGGAAAAAAATACCTGCCCGCATCTGGCTCCTCGCCTCGACCCTGGTCAGGCCCAGCCAAATCCCCCCGGCCGCCGCCGCACCACTCGCTGCAGTGCCCGACCTCAACCCACACGCCGCCGCGGCCGCAGCTCTGCCCGGTCGCGAGCCTCCACCCGCGCGCTCCGCTTTGCGACGCAGCGGGCGCCATCCTCCGCTGCTAAATCGGCGCCCACCGGGCCACACTCTGCGCCGGCTGCGCCGACCGCCGCCTCGTGGAGGATTACACCGGCTGCCCCGTGCTCACCGAGATCCTCCGCATCCTCTTCGTGAAGCGCCCTCGTCACGGGTGGACTTCGATGCCTGCCTCGCCTACAACAGGAGGTTCAGGTGCAACATCTACTTTTAATTTCTAGATTCCACTTTTTTTTCGCGCCAGTATATACAATTGAGGGAGACTCTTCTTGCCGCTGCCGCCAACCATCTGTTCCTGTCATCATCTTCTCTTTGTGCCTTGCGGCGGCAGCAGCCAGCCAGCTAAGTTCTCTTCCTCTCCAATGTAGCTATCAAGTGCAGCGTTGCCTGTACTGTTCTCAGGTATCAAGGATTTTGCTGCTTCCCAAATAATATATTGAAGTATTTTTCTTCTATTATATCTACAGGCATACTGCCTTGATTACGGTGACCACCACCAATCAACCACTTGGCTGGTTGTCTTTATATTGTCACATTGATGGACCGTTACATGGTACATGGAAATCTGAAGTCATTTGTACATATTTGCACACGTGAATGGCATGCTTGCCGATGGAAAGTACGGCTTTCGGGTCAGCCCTTCATGACACTAATTGTGTGCTACTGCTGCTGATTAATACTAAGGAAAAGTTGTTGCCCCCTATTTTCTAGATTATAAGAGTATGGTAGCACATGAATTTATTGTTAAAAATAAGGAGATGATGCTTAAGTATAATTTGGAATTTAATAAAACTCATAGTGAGACTATTATCTTGCCTGCACCATCTTTGCTTAACATATTTTCAGGCACGTAGCTCATCTTGCCGGAGGCCGTTTACGCATACCGGAGCCTAACACCAGCTCCAGAGCCTGAGCCGGAACCACCACTGGACCCTTATCGACGCTCCATTTATAAGTGGTATTCGGAGGAGATTGCCAACCAGTGGCACCCTGATGACATTCCTCAGTACACCGGAGAGAGTAGCTTCAATCCATGGGCATAGACCAACTTAGGCCAAAAGCCTAAGCTTGGGAGAGTACGTATTTCTCACCGATATTACATTCATGTTCACACACTCATTCCAGTTGTCGGTGCTCATACTTTTTCATTGTGCTATCAATGCTAGTTTATTTTCTTTTTCCCGCTTTCTTCTTGTGTGTTTGAAAAACTTTAAAAAAAACCAAAAATTTAAATTAGTTATAGCTATTAGATAGTTTACTTTCCATTCCTGTAGTAGTAGTAATTAAAAAAAAACTCAAAAAGATTTCCCGTTCTTCTTTTGCTTGTTGGGAGCTTTCCCGTGTAAATAGTTTTATTTCTTTTTTTTTCTTTGGAGGTCGAGAGGGGAAGACCATGATGAAAATGTTGAGTGGCTCTCATATGCATTATTGTTGATTTAACCAAGCGCCCATATTACGTTGCCTTCTCCCTTGTATCAAATGCTTGTAGATTCCAGCTTAGTCCAATGCACGTGCACTATTATTATTATCCACACCGTTCGGTCGTTCAAGTGAAAGGCAATAATGACGATATGTGATGGACTGATTGAGATGAGAGAAGCTGGTATGAACTTGACCTATCTTGTTTTTGTAAATATGATTAGTTAATCATTCCCGATTCAGCCTATTATGAATAAACATGTTTGCAATGACAATTAGAGATTATAGTTTCTTATGACATGTTTAATTTGCTAGGAGTTTATAAAGGTTTACCTTGCATGCCAACATGTTATTAAAATGGTTGTGATGTGGTATGATAGGGTGGTATCCTCCTTTGAACGATTCGAGTGACTTGACTTGGCAAATGTTCACGCATGTAGTTGAAACAAAATCAACATAGCCTCCACGATGTTATGTTCATGGTGGATTATATCCTACTCATGCTTCCACTCAATGTCTATTAATTTTAATGAATGTTCATGACTGTCGTCTCTCTCTAGTTGGTTGCTTCCCAGTCTTTTTCTAGCCTTCACTTGTACTAAGCGGGAATACTGCTTGTGCATCCACTTCCATAAACCCCAAAGTTATTCCATATGATTCCACCATACCTTCCCATATGCGGTATCTATCTGTCGTTCCAAGTAAATTTGTATGTGCCAAACTCTAAACCTTCAAATGAAATTCTGTTTTGTATGCTCTAATAGCTCATGTATCAACTAGGGTTGTCTGTATCTTCCATGCTAGACGGGTTATTCTCAAGAGGAGTGGACTCCGCTCCTCACTCACGAGAAAATGGCTGGTCACTGGATGCCAAGTCCCATGCTCAAATCAAATCAAAATAATTGCAAACAAAACTCCCCCAGGATTGTTGTTAGTTGGAGGCACCCGTTGTTTCCGGAGAGCCATGGATTGATGATTGTTGGTGGAGGGGGAGTATAAAGTTTACCATTATGTTTGGGAACCGCCTATAATGTGTGTAGGATGGAAGATATCGAGATCTCTCGATTGTTATGTTGACAATGAAAGTATGCCGCTCAAAATATTATTTATCTCTATTCAAAAATCGAGCTCTGGCACCTCTACAAATCCCTGCTTCCCTCTGCGTAGGGCCTATCTATTTACTTTTATGTTGAGTCATCATCCTCTTATTAAAAAACACCTGTTGGAGAGCACCGCTGTTATTTGCATCTATTACTATTAATTTATATTGAGTATGACTATGACTGGATCTCTTTTACCATGAATTACAATGTTTAGTCAGTCCTTGATCTTCAGGGGTGATCTGCATTTATGTTTTGCGGTCTCAGAAAGGGCTAGTGAGATACCATCTTGTTATATCATATTATGATTGTTTTGAGAAAGTGTTGTCATCAGAGATTTATTATTATTGCTCTCTAGTTGATTATGCCATTGATATGAGTAAACATGAGACCTAAATGTTATTGTGAATGTGGTTAGGTCATAATCTTTGCTGAAAATTTGAATGCTGGCTTTACATATTTACAACAACAAGAGCAAACAAAGTTTGTAAAAGTTTTTCTTTATCACTTTCAGTTTATCAACTGAATTGCTTGAGGACAAGCAAAGGTTTAAGCTTGGGGGAGTTGATATGACTCCATCGTACCTACTTTTCCAAACACTTTTGCCCTTGTTTTGGACTCTAAATTGTAGGATTTGAATGGAACTAACCCGAGCTGACGTTGTTTTTAGCAGAATTGCCATGGTGTTATTTTTGTGCAGAAATAAAAGTTCTTGGAATGACCTGAAACACCACGGAGAATATTTTTGGAATTAATCAAAAATACTGGTGAAAGAATCAAGGCCAGGGGGGCCATAACCTGTCCACGAGGGTGGGGGTGCGCCTACCCCCTAGGCGCGCCCCCTGCCTCGTGGGCCCCCTGGTGCTCCACCGACCTCAACTCCAACTCTATATATTCACGTTCGGGGAGAAAAAAATTAGAGAGAAGGATCATCATGTTTTACGATATAGAACCGCCGCCGAGCCCTAATCTCTCCCGGGAAGGCTGATCTGGAGTCCGTTCGGGGCTCCGGAGAGGGGAATCCATCGCCTTTGTCATCGTCAACCATCCTCCATCACCAATTTCATGATGCTCACTGATGTGCGTGAGTAATTCCAGCGTAGGCTTGCTGGACGGTGATGGGTTGGATGAGATTTACCATGTAATCGAGTTAGTTTTGTTAGGGTTTGATCCCTAGTATCCACTATGTTCTGAGATTGATGTTGTTATGACTTTGCTATGCTTAATGCTTGTCACTAGGGCCCTAGTGCCTTGGTTTCAGATCTGAACCTATTAAATTTTCATGAATATATATGAGTTCTTGATCCTATCTTGCAAGTCAATAGTTACCTACTATGTGTTATGATCCGGCAACCCGAAGTGACAATAATTGGGACCACTCCCGGTGATGATCGTAGTTTGGGGAGTTCATGTATTCACTAAGTTTTAATGCTTTTGTCCGGTACTCTATTAAAAGGAGGTCTTAATATCCCTTAGTTTCTAATAGGACCCCGCTGCCACGGGAGAGTAGGACAAAAGATGTCATGCAAGTTCTTTTCCATAAGCATGTATGACTATATTCGGAATACATGCCTACATTACATTGATGAATCGGAGCTAGTTCTGTGTCACCCTATGTTATAACTGTTGCATGAGGAATCGCATCTGACATAATTATCCATCACTGATCCAATGCCTACGAGCTTTTCACATATTGTTATTTGCTTAGTTACTTTACTGTTGCCACTGTTACGATTACAACAAAACTGCTACTGTTACTTTTGCTACCATTACCGTGACTTTCATACTACTTTGCTACTGAATACTTGCTACCTCTTGAGCACTGTGTTGGTTTTCCCTTGAAGAGGAAAGGGTGATGCAGCAAAGCAGCGTAAGTATTTCCCTCAGTTTTTGAGAACCAAGGTATCAATCCAGAAGGAGGCTCCTCAAAAGTCCCACGCACCTACACAAACAAACAAGAACCTCGCAACCAACGCGATAAAGGGGTTGTCAATCCCTTCACGGAAACTTGCAAAAGTGAGATCTGATAGAGATAATAAGATAAGATAAATATTTTTGTTATTTTTATGATATAGAATGGAAAGTAAAAGATGCAAATAAAATTAGATGGAAAACTGATATGATAAAAGATAGACCCGGGGGCCATAGGTTTCACTAGTGGCTTCTCTCAAGATAGCATAAGTATTACGGTGGGTGAACAAATTACTATCGAGGAATTGATAGAAAAGTGCATAGTTATGAGATTATCTAGGCATGATCATGTATATAGGCATCACGTCCGCAACAAGTAGATCGAACCGATTCTGCATCTACTACTATTACTCCACACATCGACCGACTCCTGCCTGCATCTAGAGTATTAAGTTCATAAGAACAGAGTAACGCATTAAGAAAGATGACATGATGTAGAGGGATAAACTCATGCAATATGATATAAACTCCATCTTTTTATCCTCGATGCTAACAATACAATACAATATGTGCCTTGCTGCTCCTGCTGTCACTGGGAAAGGACACCGCAAGATTGAACCCAAAGCTAAGTACTTCTTCTATTGCAAGAAAGATCAATCTAGTAGGCCAAACCAAACTGGTAATTCGAAGAGACTTGCAAAGATAACCAATCACACATAAAAGAATTCGGAGGAGATTCAAATATTTCTCATAGATAAACTTGATCATAAACCCACAATTCATCAGATCTCAACAAACACACCGCAAAAAGAGTTACATCGAATAGATCTCCAAGAAGATCGAGGAGAACTTGGTATTGAGATTCAAAGAGAGAGAGAAGAAGCCATCTAGCTAATAACTATGGACCCGAAGGTCTATGGTAAACTACTCACAACTCATCGGAGAGGCCTTGGAGATGATGTAGAGGCCCTCCATGGTCGATTCCCGAGCACCAGCAAAGGCTCCAAGATGGGATCTCACGGATACAGAAGGTTGCGGCGGTGGAATTAGGTTTTCGTGGTGCTCCTGGATGTTCTTGGGGTACATGGATATATATAGGAGGAAGAAGTATGTCGGTTGAGCCACAAGGGGCCCACGAGGGTGGGGGGCGCCCCCACCCCCCTGGGCGCGCCAGGAACCCTTGTGGCCACCTTGTTCGTTGCTTGACGTCCACTCCAAGTCTCCTAGTTTGCATTTGTTCCAAAAAGATCGCTCTCGAAGGTTTCATCCCATTTGGACTCTGTTTGATATTCCTTTTGTTCGAAACACTGAAATAGGAAAAAAAATAGCAATTCGGGTTGGGCCTTCGGTTAGTAGGTTAGTCCCAAAAATGATATAAAATTGTAAAGTAAAGCCTATAAACATCCAAAACAGGTAATATAATAGCATGGAACAATCAAAAATTATAGATACGTTGGAGACGTATCAAGCATCCCCAAGCTTAATTCCTGCTCGTCCTCGAGTAGGTAAATGATAAAAACAGAATTTTTGATGTGGAATGCTACCTAGCATAATTCTCAATGTAATTCTCTTTATTGTGGCATGAATTTTCAGATCCAAATGATTCAAAATAAAAGTTCATATTGACATAAAAACAATAATACTTCAAGCACACTAATCAAAGCAATCATGTCTTCTCAAAATAGCATGGCTAAAGAAAGTTATCAATACAAAAGCATATAGTCTGGCTATGCTCTATCTTCATCACACAAAGTATTGAGTCATGCACAACCCCGATGACAAGCCAAGCAATTGTTTCATACTTTAGTATTCTCAAACTTTTTCAACTTTCACGCAATACATGAGCGTGAGCCATGGACATAGCACTATATGTGGAATAGAATGGTGGTTGTGGATAAGACAAAAAGGAGAAGATAGTCTCACATCAACTAGGCGTATCTACGGGCTATGGAGATGCCCATTAATAGATATCAATGTGAGTGAGTAGGGATTGCCATGCAACGGATGCACTAGAGCTATAAATGTAAACTAAGTGGGTGTGCATCCAACTTGCTTGCTCACGAAGACCTAGGGCATTTTGAGGAAGCCCATCATTGGAATATACAAGCCAAGTTCTATAATGAAAAATTCCCACTAGTATATGAAAATGACAACATAGGAGACTCTCTATCATAAAGATCATGGTGCTACTTCGAAGCACAAGTGTGGTAAAAAGGATAGTAGCATTGTCCCTTCTCTCTTTTTCTCTCATTTTTGTAGTGGCCTTTCTCTTTTTTTATTTGGCCTTTCTTTTTTTTTAAAGTCCGAAGTCTCATCCCGACTTGTGGGGGAATCATAGTCTCCATCATCCTTTCCTCACTTGGGACAATGCTCTAATAATGAAGATCATCACACTTTTATTTACTTACAACTCAAGATTACAACTCGATACTTAGAACAAAATATGACTCTATATGAATGCCTCCGGCGGTGTACCGAGGATATGCAATGAATCAAGAGTGACATGTATGGAAGAATTATGAAGGTGGCTTTGCCACAAATACGATGTCAACTACATGATCATGCAAAGAGCAATATGACAATGATGATCTATGTCATAATAAACAGAACCATGGAAAGTTGCATGGCAATATATCTCGGAATGGCTATGGAAATGCCATAATAGGTAGGTATGGTGGCTGTTTTGAGGAAGGTATATGGTGCGTGTATGGTACTGGTGAAAGTTGCACGGCACAAGAGAGGCTAGCAATGGTGGAAGGGTAAGAGTGCGTATAATCCATGGACTCAACATTAGTCATAAAGAACTCATATACTTATTGCAAAAATCTACAAGCCGTTGAAAAATAAGTACTGCATGCATGCTCCTAGGGGGTAGATTTGTAGGAAAAGACCATCGCTCATCCCCGACCGCCACTCATAAGGAAGACAATCAATAAATAAATTATGCTCCAACTTCATCACAAAGTGGTTCACCATATGTGCATGCTACGAGAATCACAAATTTCAACACAAGTATTCCTCAAATTCATAATTACTCCACTAGCATGACTCTAATATCACCATCCTCATATCTCAAAACAATTATCAAGCATCAAATTGATCATAGCATCCAATTCACTTTCTATGATAGTTTTTATTATACCCAACTTGGATGCCCATCATTCTAGGACCAATTTTATAACCATAGCAAATACCATGTTGTTCTATAAAACTCTCAAAATAATATAATTGAAGCATGAGAGATCAATAATTTCTACAAAATCAAGCCACCGCCGTGCTTTAAAAGATATAAGTGAAGTACTAGAGCAAAATTATCTAACTCAAAAGATATAAGTGAAGCACATAGAGTATTCTAATAAATTCCAAATAAAGTGGGTCTCTCCCAAAAGGTGTGTACAGCAAGGATTATTGTGGTAATCTAAAAAGAAAAGACTCATATCATACAAGATGCTCCAAGCAAAACACATATCATGTGGTGAATAAAAATATAGCTCCAAGTAAAGTTACCAATAAACGAAGACGAAAGAGGGGATGCCTTATGGGGCATCCCCAAGCTTAGGCTTTTGGTTGTCCTTGGATATCTTGGGGTGCCATTGGCATCCCCAAGCTTAGGCTCTTGCCACTCCTTATTCCATAGTCCATCAAATCTTTACCCAAAACTTGAAAACTTCACAACACAAAACTCAACAGGAAATCTCATAAGCTCTGTTAGTGCAAGAAAGAAAAACCACCACATAAGGCACTGTAATGAACTCATTCTTTATTTATAT
>NC_041391.1:465822672-465827568 GCF_002162155.2 Triticum dicoccoides | reverse complement strand
CACATGAAAAACAGAATCTGTCAAAAACAGAACAGTCTGTAGCAATCTGTAACTTTCGAATGCTTCTATCTAAAACTCCTACCAAAATAGGAAGTCCTGGGCAATTTGCCTATTGATCTACTTCAAAAATAATCAACGCAAAAGCATGTTTCTGTGGTTTATTAAAATTATTCTCGTGCATGCAAAAGTTTCTATTTTTCAGCAGAATCAAATTAACTATCACCGTAGGTTATCCTATCGGTTCTACTTGGCACAAAAACTAATTAAAACATAAAACCACATCTAAACAGAGGCTAGATGAATTATTTATTGAATAGCAGCAAGGAAAAATATTGGGTTGTCTCCGAAGAAGCGCTTTTCTTTAAAGCCTTTTTAGCTAGGCATTGAGATTTCAATGATGCTCACATGAAAGACAAGAATTGAAGCATAAAGGGAGCATCATAAAGCATGTGATAAACACATCTAAGTCTAACATACTTCCTATGCATAGGCATTTTATAAGCAAACAAATTATCATAGCAAGCAAAAATTAGCATATGCAAGGAAGTGGAAAGAAACAATAGCAATCTCAACATAACGAGAGGTAATTTTGTAACATGAAAATTTCTACAACCATATTTTCCTCTCTCATAATAATTACATGTGGGATCATAAGCAAATTCAACAAAGTAGCTATCACATAAAATATTTTCAACACGATCCACATGCATGCAAAGTTGACACTCTTCCAAGATAGTGGGATTAACATTAACTAAAGTCATGACCTCTCCAAACCCACTTTTATCAAAAATATCATAAGATTGAACATACTCCAAATATGTGGAATCTAAAGTTGACACTCTTCCAAACCCACTTTAAATATTATTGCAAACACTATTATCAATCTCATATTCATCATGGGGCTTAAATAAATTTTCAAGATTATAAGAAGAATCACCCCAATCATGATCATTGCAACAAGTAGTAGACATAGCAAAACTAGCATCCCCAAGCTTCGGGTTTTGCATATTATTAGCACAACTGACATCAAGAGAATTTATAGTAAAATCATTGCAATCATGCTTTTTATTCAAGGAGTTACCGTGAATCTCTTCATAAGTTTCTTCATCATAATTTTTAGATTCATGAATTTCGAGCAAAGCTTCATAAAGATAATCTAGTGCACAAAACTTAATAGCAATTGGTTCATCATAATTGGATCTCTTAAAAGGATTAGCAAGTGTATGAGGATCCATAGATCTTAGGTTCTCTGTTTAGGAATAAATAAACAACTATTCCAACCAAACGAGCAAACGAGCCAAGTAAGACATCAAAGCAAACGAAAAGAAGAACAGAAGCAGGCGAATAAAACGGCAAGGGTAAAGTGGGGGAGAGGAAAACGGGAGGCAAATGGCAAATAATGTAATGCGAGGGAGATGAGTTTGTGATGGGTACTTGGTATGTCTTGACTTGTGAGGATACCTCCCCGGCAACGGCGCCAGAAATCCTTCTTGCTACCTCTTGAGCATTGCGTTGGTTTTCCCTTGAAGAGGAAAGGGCGATGCAGCAAAGCAGCGTAAGTATTTCCCTCAGTTTTTGAGAACCAAGGTATCAATCTAGTAGGAGGCTCCTCAAAAGTCCCACGCACCTACACAAACAAACAAGAACCTCGCAACCAACGCGATAAAGGGGTTGTCAATCCCTTCACGGAAACTTGCAAAACTGAGATTTGTTAGAGATAATAAGATAAGATAAATATTTTTGGTATTATTATGATATAGATTGGAAAGTAAAAGATGCAAATAAAATGTCAGGACCCCGATTCTATGCCACACCGATCTAGCATGTAACACCTCATATCACATTGCGGCTTCACGCAAGGTATTCCCACGGGTGTCGCCTTACCATGCCCGGGACCATTTGTGCCTTTTGGCACACATATATGATAGTGTCGCTAGCATCCATATGACAAGAACCAGGGCCGACATGGCTAGTCATGAACCCGAAGTGGCACTAACTTACAGAGACAGGCATACATGACCCAACATCGAACGTGTCGGTCATCAACGAGTGAATCCGGGCTGCAGCAATTGGGCTAGCAGGACTCCGGTAAACCGGGCTGTAGCAGGCTAACAGGACTCCGTAGACACCGCGTGACATTTCCCCGAAGGAACAGACACATGAATGAAGAAGGCCACATGCCGGCCAGCCTAAGTGTTCTGAAGCAGTAGCAAGCTACCAGGGCTCAGTGGAAGCACTAGGAGACATTTCCCGGTAAGAGAGGCTACCAAGGATAAACAACTAGATAGTCAGATCCCACACATAGTAATACACATTACACGTACACATAACATGCAAGTATGTGTTGTACAACATGGCATCATAACATAACTCAACAACTCATATAGATAAAGGCTCGGAGGAGCCATCATAGCATTTATTACAAGCAGGGGTCACATGACCCAACATTCAGAGCAAACAAGCAACAAGCGGAAGCATTACATGTCTGAGTACAGACATCTACAAATGAAAAAGGCTGAAGAGCCTGACTATCTACAACATCCAATCAAGATCGTAGCTGAGGTAAAAGCTACCTGTTGAAGTCCAAGAGAACACTAGTAAGACCGAAGTCTCTGCTGCAAAAACATAAATAAAGCAACATGAGTACAAAGGTACTCAGCAAGACTTACATTAGATCCTACCATACATGCATTTGTATCAAGAGGGTAATGTGGGGTTTAGTTGCAGCAAGCCAGCTTTGACTCAGTGGCTATCCTGTTCTACGACTATGAGAAACTTCCTCTAGGTGAGATGGCACACACGAGTCTACTATCCACCACACAATACACTACTATGGATTCATCACCGTCTCCCTACGAGAAGGCCATCCATAGCACTCACACTTGTCTTGAGCATTTTAGAGTATCCACTTCAAATTGTCTATGTACCACGTAAGCATCCAAGAAGTCCATAACCGCGGAACCGGCTATTCGAATAGATCATGTTAACCCTACAGGGGTGAACTTCTTCACACACGCTCTCGCTACTTACCGCCATGCACACATCATGTATCTCGGCAACCTTCAAGCGGAAGCCTAGCGAGGGTATCGGCCATGACCTGACTAACCACACAAGACTCTAGTCCAGGTTTATCGCCTATTCGGGTTCCATCCGCAAGGGAGTCCGGCCGAGGTTTCCATCACGGCCCCAAATGATGTGTGCAGGGTTCCCGAGCCCACCATCCAGGTTCCACTCGATACACCAGGCCACGTGTGCCAAGTCTGTCCCAAGCCCACCCTGCCAGGTGCCACTTGGTAGAAAAATAGCACTACCTACAAACACCAGAAATTAGTTGCGACTCCTGGACAGAGATCAAGTTGGTTAATAAGTCGAGAGGGCTTGGAGTGCCTGGAGCCCAATGTGTGGTAGTATCGAGTCATTGGACAACATACATAGAACTCAGTGCTTAAGGACGGTTCCAATGAGACAACCCACCATGTACTCCTACATGGCCTCTCACCGCTACCTTTACCAAATCGTGTTCACACACTTCACTCTCAGCACCAGAACATACCGTAACACTCCAATTCACTCCCAATGAATCAGACCTGACACAACTCTAAGCAATAGCAGGCATGGCATGGTAGGAACACAACATGGCTCAATCAACTCCTACACATGCTAGTGGGTTTCAACTATTTACTGTGACAATGACAGGTCATGCAGAGGAATGGGTTCAACTACCGCACCACAAAGTAGCAGATGAATCGTTGTTGTCCTAATGCAATAACTGAGAGCAGAAGCGAGAGAGTAGGATTGTATCGGAATGAGCAAGGGGGTTTGCTTGCCTGGTAGATCAACAGGGGGGCACTGCTCCTCAGACAGGTACTCTGGAACGGTCTCCAGAGTAGGACCTATCGAGAAGGAACGGTGTCGGCAATCAATACACAAGAATATGCAACAATATGATGCATGAACATGGCATGTAGATGTGATCCTGTTTGAGCTAATGAAACTGGCATTCATTTGGTTGAAGTCTATTTGAACCAAGGGTTCAAATGCAACTCCAAAATTTAACATTTATAAATGCCATTCATGTGTTCTCACCTATATAGAAGGTATAAGTTGGTTTTTCATGCATGAAACTGGTATAGATGGATAGATTGCATTTTTCTGATAATTTTTCATATATAAGTTATTTCGATCTGAGCTACGGTTGAATTTCTATGATTTTTTGAAGTTTATAATATTTTCTGGAATTCCCTGGATTATTTTTAATCCAGAAAATAGTTAACTGCGCCAGGATGACTTCCGAGTGACGTCAACAGGTCAACGGGTCGGTCCAGGTCAAACCTGACCAGTGGGACCCATATGTCAGTGTCTAACTAACTAACTTAAGTTAATTAGCACTAATCTAATCCTAATCTAGCTTAGTTAAGGCCCTGGCCCACATGTCAGTATCAGCAGGCTAATTAAGTTTAATTAACACTTAACTAAAATTAGCAGGGGCCTAGGCCCACTTGTCAGCGATCTAGGGGAGGTCAAACCCCTGGTCAGCGGGGTCAAACCCGCGGGCGACTCGACGCCGGCGAGGCCAGACGTGGCGAAGGGCCTAGGATTTGGTCCTCCAGTGACCAAATCGACGGTGGAGACGTGCTACGCGTAACTGGGGAGCTGCCGCATCTAGTGCTGCAAGTGGCTGGACACGGGGAGGTCGGAGCTCGCCGGAAGCGAGCTTGCGACAGCGACCGGACTTCGGCTTCGACGGCGGGGCTAGCTAGCGGGCGCAAAAGACGGCGGGTTTAGGGGGAGAGTGCGGCTGAGCTCATAGCGGGCCGGTAGAGCAGCTTAGCGGGCTCGGGGATGCGCTGACGACGGCGTGCGGTCGCTGGAGATCTGCACGGCCGAGGGTTGAAG
>NC_041391.1:465812572-465822457 GCF_002162155.2 Triticum dicoccoides | reverse complement strand
CGATGGAGGCGGAGCTCCTGGACGTGTTGGGGAGGCTAGGCGGTGGCTATGGGCACAACGAACGGCGTTGGTGGCGATGGTGGCGCTCGGGCACGAGGTGCAGAGAGAGAGAGAGAGGAGGGGATGAGGACGAGGGAGTGGGCGAGAGGGTCTAGGGTGATGCGTGGCACTGTCCAGACGCATCGGCGGAGGAACAGGCAGGCATGGAGGAAGGAGGTGGCGTGGCGTGGTGGTGCGCACGCGTCGGGCACGTGCCCGTCCTCCTGGCAAGGAGAAAGACGGCAGGGGAGGAGGCGGGCTGGGCGGGCTGCTGGGCTGCACAGGAGCTGGGCCGCACGTAAGTTTTTCCATTTCCTTTTCTTTTCTATTTTTCTAACATTTGTTTTGATTTAATAATAATACTAAATCATTTTATTTCCTTATGCCAATTTTTGTAGGCACTAGTGGTATTATTCCAGAGCTCCTCAACAAATGGCATAATTTTTGGACATATATTATATATATATAACATATATATCCAATGCAAATAATTATGCATTAGTTCCAAATGCCCCAAATAAATACTTATGAGCTCCTAAAAATATTGGTTTGATTTTTATCTCTGTCCAATATTTTTCAGAGAGCAACATGAACATTTTCTTGGACCTTTTTGGAGCAATTTTTATCTGGGTCATTTCCAGAGATGATTTCTGAGGGTTTCACAAATCCCTAATTCAAATTTAAATGAAATTTAAACATGATGCACACATGACTAGCTAGTCTAGGTCATACCAGAACTAGGGATGTGACAACTCGCCCCCACTTGAAAGAATCTCCTCCCGAGATTCAGGGTTGACGGAAAGAAAGTGGGGTACTCCAGTCGAGGACGATCTTCTCGCTCCCAAGTAGCTTCTCTTTCGGAATGATGAGACCACTGAACTTTGATAAACTTGATGTTCTGACGTTGGGTAACACGCTCTGCTTGATCAAGAATGTGAACCGGGTACTCTCGGTATGTGAGGTTATCTTGGAGATCAAGCGTTTCGTGGTCCACTCCGCGGATGGGATCCGAGAAGCAACGCCTGAGTTGAGAGACGTGGAAGACATCATGAACTCGAGAAAGATGTGGGGGTAGTTCCAACTGGTAGGCAACCTCTCCTTGTTTAGCGAGAATGCGAAAGGGACCAATGTAACAAGGAGCCAACTTGCCCTTGATACCAAAATGATGGGTACCCTTCAACGGAGTAACCCGAAGGTAAGCTTTGTCGCCAATTTCATAAGTCATATCCTTATGATGACGATCATACTGGCTCTTTTGACGAGACTGGGCTGTTTTCAAATTCTCACGAATGATGCGAACTTGCTCTTCTGCCTCCTGGATCATGTCCGGTCCAAAGAATTGTCTTTCGCCGGTTTCTGATCAGTTCAAGGGTGTTCGACATCTTTGTCCATAGAGAATCTCAAAAGGAGCTTTCTTGAGACTGGATTTATAGCTATTGTTATAAGCAAACTTGGCAAAAGGAAGACATTTCTCCCAATCCATACCGAATGAGATAACGCAAGCTCTAAGCATGTCTAAGCTGTCAGGACCCCGATTATATGCCACACCGATCTAGCATGTAACACCTCATATCACTTTGCGGCTGATACGTCTCCAACGTATCTACTTTTCCAAACACTTTTGCCCTTGTTTTGGACTCTAACTTGCATGATTTGAATGAAACTAACCCGGACTGATGCTGTTTTCAGCAGAACTGCCATGATGTTGTTTTATGTGTAGAAAAGAAAAGTTCTCGGAATGTCCTGAAAATCCACAGAGGCACTTTTTGGAATTAATAAGAATTTATGGGCGAAAGAAATACACCAGGGGGCCCATGGCCTGTCCACGAGACAGGGGAGCGCCCCCCTATAGGGCGCCCCCCCTATCTCATGGGCCCCCTGGACCTCCACGGACCTCAACTCCAACTCCATATATTCACGTTCGGGGAGAACAAAAAATCAGAGAGAAAGTTTCATCGCATTTTACGACACGGAGCCGCCGCCAAGCCCTAATCTCTCTCGGGAGGGCTGATCTGGTGTCCATTCGGGGCTCGGAGAGGGGGATTCTTCGCCGTCATCATCATCAACCATCCTCCATCACAAATTTTATGATGCTCACCGCCGTGCGTGAGTAATTCCATCGTAGACTTGCTGGACAATGATGGGTTGGATGAGATTTACCATGTAATCAAGTTAGTTTTGTTAGGGTTTGATCCCTAGTATCCACTATGTTCTGAGATTTATGTTGCTATGACTTTGCTATGCTTAATGCTTGTCACTAGGGCCCGAGTGCCATGATTTCAGACCTGAACCTATTATGTTTTCATGAATATATGTGTGTTCTTGATCCTATCTTGCAAGTCTATAGTCACCTATTATGTGTTATGATTCGACAACCCCGAAGTGACAATAATCGGGATACTTCTCGGTGATGACCGTAGTTTGAGGAGTTCATGTATTCACTATGTGTTAATGCTTTGTTTCGGTTCTCTATTAAAAGGAGGCCTTAATATCCCTTAGTTTCCGCTAGGACCCCGCTGCCATGGGAGGGCAGGACAAAAGATGCCATGCAAGTTCTTTTCCATAAGCACGTATGACTATTTATGGAATACATGCCTACATTATATTGATGAATTAGAGCTAGTTCTATATCACCCTATGTTATAGCTATTACATGAGGAATCGCATCCGGCACAATTATCCATCACTGATCCATTGCCTACGAGTTTTTCACATATTGTTCTTCGCTTATTTACTTTTCCGTTGCTACTGTTACAACTACTACAAAAACCCCAAAACAATTATCTTTACTTTTGCTACCGTTACCTTTATTATCATACCACTTTTGCTACTAAATACTTTGCTGCAGATACTAAGTTATCCAGGTGTGGTTGAATTGACAACTCAACTATTAATACTCAAGAATATTCTTTGGCTCCCCTTGTGTCAAATCAATAAATTTGGGTTGAATACTTTACCCTCGAAAGCTGTTGTGATCCCCTACACTTGTGGGTTATCAAGACTAATTTCTGGCACCGTTGCCGGGGAGCGTAGCTCTATTCTCTGAGTCACTTGGGATTTATATCTGTTGATCACTATGAAGAACTTGAAAGACGATAGAACTACTATTTTTCCCTCAACTACGAGGGGAGGTAAGGAACTGCCATCTAGCTCTGCACTAGATTCTCCTTCCGTTATTAGTAAGCTTGCGACACCTAAACCTGCTACTGCGATGAATTCTGATATGTCGCATGTTATTGATGATGCCACTTCTACTATGCATGATGAAACTACTTCTGTGCCTGATACTACTTTGCCATTAGGTGAATTTCTTGATGAACAACTTGCTAGAGTTAGGGGGAATGAAATTATTGAAGATGCTATTATTGATGATAGTGATGATGAAGGTTCTCCCAATGATTATGTATTGCCTGTTGTTCGAGGGTTATGTTATGAATGAAGAAGCTGCTAGGGAAATCTTTGCTTGCAATGATAGATATGATCTTAAAAAATTATTAGCTAAATGGAAGCAGCAGTCTCTTAATGCTAGAATGAAACCTGACCCTGCTTTTGCTACTTCACCTATCTGTGTTACTGATAAGGATTATGAATTCTCTGTTGATCCTGAAATTATTACTTTAGTTGAATCTGATCCTTTTTACGGCGTTGAATTTGAAACTGTTGTGGCACATCTTACCAAGTTGAATGATATAGCCACCCTATTTACTAATGATGAGAAGTCTCGCTATTTTTATATCCTAAAGGGTGATGCTAAGACTTGGTATAATTCTCTTGCTCCTGGTTGTGTGCGTAGTCTCCAGGATATGATTTATTACTTCTTTGCTAAATATTTCCCTGCTCATAAGAAACAAGCTGCCTTGCGGGAAATATATAATTTTGTGCAAATCAAAGAAGAGAGTCTCCCACAAGCTTGGGGGAGGCTTCTCCAGTCACTTAATGCTTTGCCTGATCATCCTCTCAAGAAAAATGAAATACTTGATATCTTTTATAATGGACTAACCGATGCTTCCAAGGACTACTTGGATAGTTGTGCTGGTTGTGTTTTCAGGGAAAGAACAGTCGACGAAGCTGAAATACTATTGAATAATATGTTGACTAATGAAAATAATTGGACTCTCCCTGAGCCAATTCCTGAAGTAATTCCTGAACCAATGGAGCCAACTCCTGAGCCTATTCCTAAACCCACTCCGAAGAAGAGAGGTGTTTTATTTCTCAGTCCTGAAGATATGGAAGTGGCAAAGAAATCAATGAAAGAAAAAGGTATTAAAGCTGAAGATGTTAAGAATTTACCTCCTATTGAAGAAATACATGGTCTTAATATACCGCCTGTTGAAGAACCACATTGTCTTGATAACTCGACACAGGTAGTAAAGGTAAATTCTCTCTATTGATATGATAAAGTTGAAATTCCCTCTACTAAATTCCATAGCCCATGCTTAGATGAATTTGATGACTTTATGGCTAGACAAGAAACTTTTAATGCTTATGTTGGTAGAGAGTTAAAGAATAATGCTTTCGAGATAGGACGCGTAAGCAATAATATGGCTAGAGTTAAAGGTGAACTCAAGCTCATTAGCAAATATGCTTCTATGGTTGCTACTCAAGCTGAGCAAGTACGTAAAGCTCAAAATGATTTGCTTGATGAATTAAATAATAAAAATGACTTTGCCGTTATAGTGGCTACTAGAACTGGTAGAATGACTCAGGAACCTTTGTATCCTGAAGGCCACCCTAAGAGAATGCGAGCAAGATTCTCAGAGAAATAATTTAAAGGCACCTAGTTCTTCTAAAAAGAAGAAAAAGAAAAACGATAGAACTTTGCATGCTTTTAGTGAACCTACTGTAGACACACCTGAGAATCCCAATGATATTTCTATTTCTGATGCTGAAACACAATCAGGTGATCAACATGAACCTAGTGATAATGTTAATGATAATGTTCATGTTGATGCTCAACCTAGCAGAAACAATGATGTAGAGATTGAACCTGCTGTTGATCTTGATAACCCACAATCAAAGAATCAACATTATGACAAGAGAGATTTTGTTGCTAGGAAGCATGATAGAGAAAGAGAACCATGGGTTCAGAAACCCATGCCCTTTCCTCCTAAACCATCCAAGACAAAGGATGATGAGGATTTTGAGCGCTTTGCTGAAATGATTAGACCTATCTTCTTACGTATGCGCTTAACTGATATGTTGAAAGTAAATCCTTATGTTAAGTATATGATGGATGTCATCACAAATAGAAGAAAGATACCGGAAGCTGAAATTTCCACCATGCTTGCTAATTACACTTTTAAGGGTGGAATACCAAAGAAACTTGGAGATCCGGGTGTACCAACTATACCATGCTCCATTAAAAGAAATTATGTTAGAACTGCTTTATGTGATCTTCGAGCCGGTGTTAGTGTTATGCCTCTCTCTTTATATCATGGACTTGAATTGAATAAGTTGACACCTACTGAATATCTTTGCAAATGGCTGATAAATCAACTGCTATACCTGTCGGTATTTGTGAGGATGTGCCTGTTGTGGTTGCAAATGTCACTATCTTAACGGACTTTGTTATTCTTGATATTCCCGAGGACGATAGTATGTCTATTATCCTTGGTAGACCTCTTCTTAATACTACAGAGGCTATTATTGATTGCAACAAAGGCAATGTAACTTTTCATGTTAATGGTAATGAGCATACGGTACACTTTCCAAGGAAACAATCTCAAGTTCATAGCATCAATTCTATTGGAAAAGTTCCAACTATCATTATTGGAGGTTTTGAATTTCCTCTCCCTACTGTCAAGAAAAAGTATGATTTTCTTATTGTTGGGGATTTTCATATCCCCGTTGAGGTAACTTAGTGTTATTCGAAATTTCTCCGATTCCGTGTTATTCGGAATGAGTTTGTTAACAAGACTTGATCAACCTTGTTAGTGGATTCATTTTGATGATCACGAGATGGATGAAACTAGAAGGCACAACCTTCTGTACCCTCTTTTTACTTTCTGTTACTTAGAATAAATAAAGCAAAATTAGTATTATCCGTCTGTTTTCTGAATTATCCGTGCATTAAAAAATATCCTGAAAATAAAAGTGCTCCAAATGCCCTGCAAATTTAGTATGATTTTTTCTGGAATATTTGAGGATTTTAGGCACTGAAAACACTTCAGGAGGGGCAAGCACCAGGCCACGAGAGTGGAGGGCCCCCCCCTATAGGGTGCACCCCCTGTCTTGTGGGCCCCTGGTGGCCCCCCTCCACTTATACCAGCACCCACACACTTCATCTTCTACCCAAAAAAATCCCCATCCAGCTCAAGCACGAGTTCTAGCTCGTTTTGCTGCGATTTTTGATCTCCTTGCTCAAAGCTCCATTCACAAAACTGCTTTGGGAGATTGTTGCTTGGTATGTGACTCCTGTGACGCCCTCGATTCAATCATACACTAATCATACACGCAAATGTGTACGATCAAGATCAAGGACTCAAGGGAAGATATCACAACACAACTCTAGACACAAATTAAAATAATACAAGCTTTATATTACAAGCCAGGGGCCCCGAGGGCTCGAATACATAAGCTCGAATACAAAAGAGTCAGCGGAAGCAACAATATCTGAGTACAGACATGAGTTAGACAAGTTTCCCTTAAGAAGGCTAGCACAAAAGCAACAACGATCGAAAAGGCAAGGCCTCGTGCCTGGAAGCCTCCTAACTACTCCTGGTCGACGGCGTCCATCACATGGTAGTAGGCACCCTCGGGGTAGTAGCAGTCGTCAAAGGTGTCATCTAGATCCTGGGCTCCATCATCTGGTTGCGTCATCCGAGAAGAATGGAAAAGGGGGAAAGAGGTAGCAAAGCAGCCGTGAGTATTCATCCAAAGTACTCGCAAGCAAGGATCTACACTACTTATGCAACATTATCAAAGGAAGGCTGTATATGTGGACTGCGCTGCAGAAATGCCAGAATAGAGAGAAGGCCTAGTCCTATCGAAGACTAGCATCTTCTGGAAACCACCATCTTGCAGCAACAGGAGGGAGTAGTGTAGCATAAAGTAAAGTAGTAGTAGTGTTATCAACCTCAGCCAAAGATCCTTTCTCGACTCCCTGCGAGAAAGCAATCCCAGAGCCATACTATCCAATTGTCATAACAATCCAATTCTCGTCACAAGTATCCAGTTCTAGTTGTATCGATCGGGATACAACTCCGAGTGTCCGTTACCGTAGGACAGGCTATCGATAGATGTTTTCTTCCCTGCAGGGGTGCACCAACTTACCCACCACGCTCGATTAACTCTGGTCGGACACACTTTCCTGGGTCATGCCCGGCCTCGGCCAAACAATACGCCGCAACCTGACCTGGGCTTAATAGAGAGGTCACCACGCCGGACTAAACCTATGCCCCCAGGGGTCATGGGCCATCTCCCCGGGAACTCATGCACGTTGCGTGGGCGGCCGGTGAGCAGACCTAGCTACCTCCTTAAAAAAAGTAGGAGCTTACCTGTCCAACCCGGCGCGCGCCGCTCAGTCGCTGACATCTAATAAGCTTCGGCTGATGCATACGACGCAGAACGCCCATACTATGCCCACGTGATGGTTAGTGCTATCGGGCTAGAGGCCCCTCAGATCAAATATCCAAATCGTAGTGGATTAGGAATGCGCGATAACAAGCAGAGACTCACGAAAGTTGTGACCCCGTTGCCCCGTCTCGAGGACTTGCGGCAAGGGCTAAGAATGCCTGGCCACGCCTCGTATTCAACTCTGGGGCACCCTTCAGGTCAACCCGTCTCCACATCACTTGCGGGTACCCCTCAGGGTCGACCCGCCTTTTCAAGTAACAGTTGTAAGGTCCAAGTATCCGTGTGTCCAAACATCAAGGGAAAAACCCGAGGAATCACCCTCGGTGAAATCCACTCGATGTAATCATGAAGGTGAACATAGGAGGAATCATCCCCGAGGTTCACACTTGAGGGGTTGCACGACAGAGTCGTATCGAAAGTGGTTAAGGCGGAATCACCCTCGATGACCACGACCGAATAGCTACACTACAGGGTTAACATCAGAAGTGCTGTAGAGGTCTCACCCTCGGCACTCGATAGTAACCCAGTAGTGTCGAGCAACTAAGGGGAAAGTGATGTGCGGTGCCAGGGCCTGGTCTTCGATCCCGTTGATCGGGTCTTCGATGATGAAGTAGGGGCAACAGGGACAAGGTGGGGGTCATTTATGGATCACTAACCAACCTATAATAAGCAGTTTAGGATAAGCAGGTAAGGTACAACAGCAGATACAAAAGCAGGCTATGCATCAACATAGGAGCAAACAATTACAGTAGCAAAATCTAATGCAAGCATGAGAGAATGGAATGGGCAATGTCGGGATGATCAAAGGGGGGCTTGCCTTGTTGCTCTGGTAAGGAGAGGTCATCAGTGACGTAGTCGATCACAGGGGCAGCATCGGTCTCGGGGTCTACCGGAGAGAAGAGGGGGGGAGAAACAGTAAATACATAGCAAGCAAGTGTATAACAGGACAACAAGCATAGCTATACGTGTTCTAACGCGGTCCTAGACGTTACAGGTGAAGGGGGAATTCAATCGGGAAGGTTTTCCCGGTTCCGGACCTGTGTCAGACAGATGACCGGAGGGGGAATGTTCCATGTTCAGCATGCTAGGGGCATGCGACAAATGAACAGACCGCGTATCCGGATTCGTTGGATTTTTCTGAGCAACTTCCATGTAGAAAACATTTTCATCCGAGCTACGGTTTATTTTCTATTAATTTTCAAAGTTTAAACAATTTTCTAGATTTATTTATATTAACAGAAATGGAATATGACGTCAGCATGATGTAGAGGTGATGTCAGCAGTCAACAGGACGGTTGACTGGGGTCAAACCTGACCTGTGGGTCCAGTGGGACCCACTTGTTAGTGACTGGACTAATTAAACAGTGTTAATTGGACTAATCTAATACTAATTATCAAGCGAGGCCCACTGTGAGTGTCTAATTGGTGAATAGATTAATTAATCAATTTAATTAATAGATTTTCTATTTATCTAAAATGTTTTATTGACTCGGCCCCACATGTCAGTGGGTTGACTCAGTCAACGAGTCAACTGGGCCCACCCTTCAGTGGCTCAGCGGGCCCCATACGTCAGCGCCAGGTCAGCCTCACCGGCGTCGGTGCCGGAAGTGCTCCGGCGAGCCTCCCGCGGCGGCGCACGTCGGGAGAGGGGTCGGGTTTCGCGCACAGGGGGTTTCCGGGGTCGTAGCTAGGTGCGTTCGACGCGGTTCGATGTCGCACGCAAGATGGAGGCGACGGCCGGGGCCAGGAACGACCGGAACGGCGCCGGCGACGAGTAGAAACGGCGTTGGAGTACGGGCGCGAGCGGGTTCAGCGTTAGAGCGCGCGAGCGGCCAAACTAACCAACTAGGCGGGGTCTACGGCGCTCCAGGAGCTCGTTGGAGCTACTAGCTCGAGCGGAGGAGCTCGGTGGCGAGCCCTACGGCGGCAATGGCGGACGGCAGAGCTCGGCTTGTGGGTGAGCTAGCTACAGCGAAAGGCACGGCGCGAGGAGAGGATAGGAGGAAGGGAGGAGCTCACCGGGCGACCAAGAAAGGCCCGTGCGAGCTTAGGAGCAGCAGCATTGGACGGAGACGACGGCGGGTGCCGGCAACCGAGAAGGAGAGGTGAGGTCGATCCCGAGCGTGCGCTCATTCCCGAGCTCAATGACGAGGTGTAGTCGAGGAAGTCGAGCAGGGCGGAGCGGTAGGGCGCGTCGGCGAGGCGAACGGGAGGCGGTGGCCGCGGGATCGACGGCGGCGCATCGACGACGGCGCACGGGCGAACAAGATA
>NC_041391.1:465744745-465812406 GCF_002162155.2 Triticum dicoccoides | reverse complement strand
GAGCGAGGGGGGGGGGGGCGAATGGATGAGGAGGCTAGGGGGAGGAGAGGTGGATCTTTATCCACCCGCGGCGCCTGTAGCGGCATGGTCGACAAGGTGGGTTTGACGGCGACGGCGGGCGTGCCTTGGTCGCTTGAACAGAGAACAGGGGGGCGGAGGAGGCCGTGGTGGGCTGGGCTCTAGGCACTGTGCACTTAGGCCAGTGCAGAATGGCTTTTTTATTTCTTTTTACAGAAAGGGGGTTAGTAATATTTTGAGCTTCCATAAGATTTTGCAAAAATGTGAAACTTGGTCACATAATTACTTTGCAATATCCAGCACTGCCACAAAAAGTTTGGGCATTTCAGGAGTTGTCCAAGCATTTTTAGAAAATGAAAAGGACATCTTAAATACTGTTGGACCAGATAATAAATTCCCAGGGGCAATTTGGGAATTCCAAAAATGTTGGCTTCAACATGACAAATATCTAGGGATTATTTTCCATAGGATGAACTATTTTATTTGCATGAAAGAAGAAGCAAATATTTGACATGCAATTTGAATTTGAATTTGAAGCGGATTTTGGACAGGTGGCATTTTGGCATGATGATCATGATGACATGACGTTCATTAGGGGGAGATTACTGTAGTGTGATGTTGGGGATGTTACAACTCCTCCATTGGTCCAATTAGTTTTTGTTCTAGTGCTTTATTCATTGCAAATATTTGTTGCATAGGTGACCATGTTCTTGAGCTTGCATGTTAAATTTATGAGGTCACAAGCAATTCTAATGCATGATATAGGCTCTAGGCACTTGTAGGAGTAGTTGCTATCAATCGTGTTTAGTTTTATTCACTTTTATTTTGAAGTTACTAAAAATTTCAGAATTATTTCAGAAAAAGAATTATGTTTAGAAGAATGTACCAAGGTGGTACCTCGGTGAAGAAAGGGCCCATGATTGCTATACGTGAGCAAGATGTTGAATTGCCGAGGGACGCGGATGTACGAGCTTGTGAGTGGCCATCCGATGATTTTATGGTCGAAGCAGGCTTCAAGGAGGAATTTGATGTGTATGTGCATAATGTCGAGCTGGAGGACTTCTTACAAGATAATTGTCCTCGGTACTATCAATTGACTGATTCCTTTGTGCGGAGGTTCAAATATAACTGTGCGCGTAATTCTCCTAGTGTCATGTTTGATATTTATGATACATCTTATACCATGGATTTAGAGGATTTCACAACTGCTTGCAAACTCACGCAGTGGGGTAATATTAATGATCCTCGCAAATCTGAATTTATAGATTTTCTTGCTAGTATTACTTTGGGAGAATCTAGGGACATAGCACAAGCTACCATAGGGAGCATTCATTTTCCTGCTATACATTATTTTGCTCTTTTTATTGGTAGATGCATTAACGGTAAAGACGAAGCATGTCACATGTGTGTCCCAGATCTGTGTGTCCTCAAGAGTGCTATTTCAGGTTATAAAGGTTATAACTTGGGGGCAATACTTGCACGTAGGTTGCAGAATAATAGTAGAAAGGGAAATTTATTTGGAGGAATTTATGCAACCCGTGTGGCTAATTATCTTAATATAGCCCCGCAAGAGGGAGATATGATTATACCACCTGTTCTTTTGGATTATGAAGCTATGGTCCATCATCAGTTTCTTGCGAGGAATGAACAATTCCTCCATTATCGACTAATCTATGACAGACGCAACGTCGTCCATGTTACTCTTCCTGCTCCCTACCTTTTTGATTATCAGGCAAAAGGAAGATATGTTGTCACCAGGGAGGAAGCAGCTGAATACGAGAGGAGAGCGGAGGCAGCTCGCCAACACGCCGCAGCTCAGGAGGCGGTTGCCGCTGCATCTCAGTACAGCCCTAGTTTCACTTATGGATATCAGCCAGGCGGTCCTTGGTACTAGACCAACTTAGGCCAAAAGCCTAAGCTTGGGGGAGTACGTATTTCTCACCGACTTTACATTCATGTTCACACACTAGTCGTCGGTGCTCATACTCTTTCATTGTATTATCCGTGCTAGTTTACATTTCTTTTTCTCGCTTTCTTCTTGTGTGTTTGATAAACTTTAAGAAAAACAAAAAAAGTAGTTAGTTTAATTTCCATGCTTGTAGTAGAAATTAAAATGAAAACCCAAAAAGATTTCTCATTCTTTTTCTTATTTGTTGGGAGCTTTCCTGTGTAAATAGTTTTCTTTTCTTTCCTTTGGGGGTCGAGAAGACCATATTGAAAATGTTGAGTGGCTCTCATATGCATGATTGTTTATTTAACTTAGAGCCCATATTACTTGTCTTCTCTCTTGAGTTGAATGCTTGCAGATTCCAGCTTAGTCCAATGCACGTGCATTATTATTATTATACACATTGTTCGGTCGTGCAAGTGAAAGACAATAATGACGATATATGATGGACTTATTGGGATGAGAAAAGCTGGTATGAACTCTACCTCTCTTGTTTTTGTAAATATGATGAGTTCATCGTTTCTGAGTCAGCTATTATGAAGTAAACATATTTGCAATGACATTTAGAGATTATAGTTGCTTGTGCCATGCTTGATTAGCTATGAGTTATAATGGTTTACCTTGCGTGCCAACATGCTATTAGAATGATTATGATGTGGTATGATGGGATGGTATCCTCCTTTGAATGAATTGAGTGACTCGACTTGGCACATGTTCACGCATGTAGTTGAATCAAATCAACATAGCCTTCATGATATTTATGTTCATGGTGGATTGTATCCTACTCATGCTTGTATTCGGTGTGAATTAATTTTAATGCATGTTCATGACTGTTGTCGCTCTCTCAGTTGGTCGCTTCCCAGTCTTTTGCTAGCCTTCACCTGTACTAAGCGGGAATACTGCTTGTGCATCCAAACTCCTTAAACCCCAAAGTTGTTCCATATGAGTCCACTATACCTTCCTATATGCGGTATTTATCTGCCGTTCCAAGTAAATTTGTATGTGCTAAACTCCAAACCTTCAAATGAAATTATGTTTTGTATGCTCGAGCAGCTCATGTTACAACTAGGGCTGCCTATATCTTCCATGCTAGGTGGGTTATTCTCAAGAGGAGTGGACTCCGCTCCTCATTCACGAGAAAGGGCCGGTAACCGGGATGCCCAGTCCCATGATCCAAAAAGATCAAAGCAAATCAAAATAATTAAACAAAACTCCCCCAGGACTGTTGTTAGTTGGAGGCACTCGTTGTTTCGAGCAAGCCATGGATTGATGCTTCTTGGTGGTTGGGGGAGTATAAACCTTTACCATTCTGTTTGGGAACTGCCTATAATGCATGTAGTATGGAAGATACAACCATCTCATAGTTGTTGCGTTGACAGTGAAAGTATGCCTCTCAAAATGTTATTCAATCTCTATTTTAAAATCAAGCTCAGGCACCTCTACAAATCCCTGCTTCCCTCTGCGAAGGGCCTATCTATTTACTTTTATGTTGAGTCATCACCCTTCTTATTAAAAGCACCCGCTGAAGAGCACACTGTCATTTGCATTCATTACTATTGGTTTATATTGGGTATGACTTGACTGGATCTCTTTTACCATGAATTACAATGTTTAGTCAGTCCTTGATCTTTAAAGGTGCTCTGCATTTATGTTTTGCGGTCTCAGAAAGGGCTATCAAGATACCATTTTATTATATCATGTTATGATTATTTTGAGAAAGTTTGTCATTCGAGTTTTATTATTATTGCTCGCTAGCTGATTATGCTATTCATATGAGTAATTGTGAGACCTAGGTGTTATTGTTAGTATGGTTAGTTCATAGTATTTGCTGAAACTCGAATACTGGCTTTTCATGTTTATAACAACAAGAGCAAATAGAGTTTGTAAAAGTTTTTCTTTATCACTTTTAGTTTATCAACTGAATTGCTTGAGGACAAGCAAAGGTTTAAGCTTGGGGGAGTTGATACGTCTCCAACGTGTCTACTTTTCCAAACACTTTTGCCCTTGTTTTGGACTCTAACTTGCATGATTTGAATGAAACTAACCCGGACTGACGCTGTTTTCAGCAGAACTGCCATGATGTTGTTTTATGTGTAGAAAAGAAAAGTTCTCAGAATGTCCTAAAAATCCACGGAGGCACTTTTTGGAATTAATAAGAATTTCTGGGCGAAAGAAATACACCAGGGGGCCCACGGCCTATCCACAAGACAGGGGTGGCGCCCCCCCCCCTATAGGGCGTGCCCCCTATCTCGTGGGCCCCCTGGACCTCCACCGACCTCAACTCCAACTCCATATATTCACGTTCGGGGAGAAACAAATCAGAGAGAAAGTTTCATCGCGTTTTACGACACGGAGCCGCCGCCAAGCCCTAATCTCTCTCGGGAGGGCTGATCTGGAGTCCGTTCGGGGCTCCGGAGAGGGGGATTCGTCGCCGTCGTCATCATCAACCATCCTCCATCACCAATTTCATGATGCTCACCGCCGTGCGTGAGTAATTCCATCTTAGGCTTGCTGGATGGTGATGGGTTGGATGAGATTTACCATGTAATCAAGTTAGTTTTGTTAGGGTTTGATCCCTAGTATCCACTATGTTCTGAGATTGATGTTGCTATGACTTTGTTGTGCTTAATGCTTGTCACTAGGGCCCGAGTGCCATGATTTCAGATCTGAACCTATTATGTTTTCATGAATATATGTGTGTTCTTGATCCTATCTGGCAAGTCTATAGTCACCTATTATGTGTTATGATCCGACAACCCCGAACTGACAATAATCGGGATACTTCTCGGTGATGACCATAGTTTGAGGAGTTCATGTATCCACTATGTGTTAATGCTTTGTTCCGGTTCTCTATTAAAATGAGGCCTTAACATCCCTTAGTTTCCGCTAGGACCACGCTGCCACGGGAGGGTAGGACAAAAGATGTCATGCAAGTTCTTTTCCATAAGCACGTATAACTATTTACCGAATACATGCCTACATTACATTGATGAAATGGAGCTAGTTCTATATCACCCTATGTTATAGCTATTACATGAGGAATCGCATCATGCATAATTATTCATCACTGATCCATTGCCTACGAGTTTTTCCCATATTGTTCTTCGCTTATTTACTTTTCCGTTGCTACTGTTACAACTACTACAAAAACCCAAAACAATTATCTTTACTTTTGCTACTTTTACCTTTATTATCATACCACTTTTGCTACTAACTACTTTCCTACAGATACTAGGTTATCCAGGTGTGGTTGAATTGACAGCTCAACTGCTAATACTCAAGAATTTTGGCTCCCCTTGTGTCGAATCAATAAATTTGGGTTGAATACTTTACCCCCGAAAGTTGTTGCGATCCCCTACACTTATGGGTTATTAGCAGCCTCACGCACGGTATTCCCACAGGTGTCGCCTTACCATGCCCGGGACCGTTTGCGCCTTTTGGCACACGTATAAGATAGTGTCGCTAGCATCCATATGACAAGAACTCGGGCTGACATGGCTAGTCGTGAAACCGAAGTGGCACTAACATACAGGGACAGGCATACATGACCCAACATCGAACGTGTCGGTCATCAACGAGTGAATCCGGGCTGCAGCAACTGGGCTAGCAGAACTTCGGTAAACCGGGCTGTAGCATGCTAACAGGACTCCGGTAGACACCGCATGACATTTCCCCGAAGGGACAGACACAGGAACGAAGAAGGACACATGCCGGCCAGCCTAAGTGTTCCGGAGCAGTTGCAAGCTACCAGGGCTCAGTGGAAGCACTAGGAGACATTTCCCGGTAAGAGAGGCTACCAAGGATAAACAACTAGATAGTCAGATCCCACACATAGCAATACACATTACACATACGCATAACATGCAAGTATGTGTTGTACAACATGGCATCACAACTTAACTCAACAACTCATATAGATAAAGGCTCAGAGGAGCCATCATAGCATTTATTACAAGCAGGGGTCACATGACCCAACATTCAGAGCAAACAAGCAGCAAGCAAAAGCATTACATGTCTGAGTATAGACATCTACAAATGAAAAAGGCTGAAGAGCCTGACTATCTACAACATCCGATCAAGATCGTAGCTGAGGTACAAGCTACTTGTCGAAGTCCAAGAGAACACTTGTAAGACCGAAGTCTCCGCTGCAAAAACATAAATAAAGCAACATGAGTACAAAGGTACTCAACAAGACTTACATCAGATCCTATCATACATGCATTTGTATCAAGAGGGTAATGTGGGGTTTAGTTGCAGCAAGCCAGCTTTGACTCAGTGGCTATCCTGTTCTACGACTACGAGAAACTTCCTCGAGGTGAGATGGCGCACACGAGTCCACTATCCACCACATAATACACTACTATGGATTCATCCCCGTCTCCCTACGAGAAGGCCATCCATAACACTCACACTTGTCTTGAGCATTTTAGAGTATCCACTTCAAATTGTCTATGTACCACGTAAGCATCCAAGAAGTCCATAACCGCGGACCCGGCTATTCGAATAGATCATGTTAACCCTGTAGGGGTGTACTTCTTCACACACGCTCTTGCCACTTACCGCCATGCACACCTCATGTATCTCGGCAACCTTCAAGCGGAAGCCTGGCGAGGGTGTCGGCCACGACCTGACTAACCACACAAGACTCTAGTCCAGGTTTCTCGCCTATTCGGGTTCCATCCGCAAGGGAGTCCGGCCGAGGTTTCCATCACGGCCCTAAACGATGTGTGCAGGGTTCCCAAGCCCACCATCCGGGTGCCACTCGGTACACCAGGCCACGTGTGCCTAGTCTGTCCCAAGCCCACCCTGTCGGGTGCCACTTGGTAGAAAAATAGCACTACCTACAAACACCAGAAACTAGTTGCGACTACTGGACAGAGATCAAGTTGGTTAATAAGTCGAGAGGGCTTGGAGCGCCCAGAGCCCAATGTGTGGTAGTATCGAGTCATTGGACAACATACATAGAACTCAGTGCTTAAGGACGGTTCCAATGAGACAACCCAGCATGTACTCCTACATGGCCTCTCACCGCTACCTTTACCAAATCGTGTTCACACACTTCACTCTCAGCACCAGAACATATCATAACACTCCAATTCATTCCCAATGAATCAGACCTGACACAACTCTAAGCAATAGCAGGCATGGCATGGTAGGAACACAACATGGCTCAATCAACTCCTACACATGCTAGTGGATTTCAACTATTTACTGTGACAATGACAGGTCATGCAGAGGAATGGGTTCAACTACCACAACACAAAGTAGCAGATGAATCGTTGTTGTTCTAATGCAATAACTGAGAGCAGGAGCGAGAGAGTAGGATTGTATCGGAATGAGCAAGGGGGTTTGCTTGCCTGGTAGATCAACAGGGGGGCACTGCTCCTCAGACAGGTACTCTGGAATGGTCTCCGGAGCAGGACCTATTGAGAAGGAACGGTGTCGGCAATCAATACACAAGCATATGCAACGATATAATGCATGAACATGGGATGTAGATGTGATGTTGTTTGAGCTAAGGCAACTGGCATTCATTTGGTTGAAGTCTATTTGAACCAAGGGTTCAAATGCAACTCCAAAATTTAACATTTATAAATGCCATTCATGTGTTTTCACCTATGCAGCAGGTAGAAGTTGGTTATTCATGCATGAAACTGGTACAGATCGATAGATTGCATTTTTCTGATAATTTTTCATATATAAATTATTTCAATCTGAGCTATGGTTGAATTTCTATGATTTTTTGAAGTTTACAATATTTTCTGGAATTCCCTGGATTATTTTTAATCCAGAAAATAGTTAACTGCGTCAGCATGACGTCCGAGTGACGTCAGCAGGTCAACGGGTCGGTCCAGGTCAAACCTGACCAGTGGGACCCATATGTCAGTGTCTAACTAACTAACTTAAGTTAATTAGCACTAATCTAATCCTAATCTAGCTTACTTAAGGCCCTGGGCCCACTTGTCAGTGATCCAGGGGAGGTCAAACCCCTGGTCAGCGAGGTCAAACCCGCCGGCGAATCGACTCCGGCGAGGCCAGACGCGGCAAAGGGCCTCGAATTTGGTCCTCCGGTGACCAAACCGACGGTGGAGATGTGCTACGTGTAGCTGGGGAGCTGCCCGCATCCAGTGGTGCAAGTGGTTGGACATGGGGAGGACGAAGCTCGCCGGAAGTGAGCTTGCGGCTGCGGCCAGAGTTTGGCTTCGACAGCAGGGCTATCTAGCTGGCGCAAAAGACGACGGGGTTAGGGGGAGAGTGTGGCGGAGCTCACAGCGGGCCGGTAGAGCAGCTTAGCAGGCTCAGGGACGCGCTGACGACGGCATACGGTCGCCGGAGATCTGCATGGCCGAGGGTTGAAGAAGACGGCAGGGGAGGGGGGCGTTCGGGGGCGTCCGGCGGCGCGTGTGTCCTCGAGGAGGCATAGACGATGGAGGCAGAGCTCCTGGACGTGTTGAGGAGGCTAGGCGGTGGTTGTGGGCGCGGCGAACGGCGTCGGTGGCGATGGTGGCGCTCGGGAACGAGGTGCAGAGCGAGAGAGAGGAGGGGATGAGGACGAGGGAGTTGCCGAGAGGGTCCGGGGTGATGCGTGGCGCTGTCCAGACGCATCGGCGGAGGGACAGGCAGGCTGGGAGGGAGGAGGTGGTGCAGCGCGGCAGTGCGCGCGCGTCAGGCACGCACCCGTCCTCCTGGCAAGGAGGAAGACGACAGGGGAGGAGGCGGGCTGGGCCAGCTGCTGGACTGCACAGGAGTTGGGCCGTAGGTAAGTTTTTCCATTTCCTTTTCTTTTCTATTTTTCTGACATTTGTTTTGATTTAATAATAATACTAAATCATTTTATTTCCTTATGCCAATTTTTGTAGGCACTAGTGGTATTATTCTGGAGCTCCTCAACAAATGGCATAATTTTTGGACATATATTATATATATATAACATATATATATATATATATATATATATATATATATATATATATATCCAATGCAAATAATTATGCATTAGTTCCAAATGCCCAAGATAAATACTTATGAGCTCCTAAAAATATTGGTTTGATTTTTATCTCTGTCCAATATTTTTCAGAGAGCAACATGGACATTTTCTTGGACCTTTTTGGAGCAATTTTTATCTGGGTCAAGAGATGATTTTTGAGGGTTTCACAAATCCCCAATTCAAATTTAAATGAAATTTAAACATGATGCACACATGACTAGCTAGTCTAGGTCATACCAGAACTAGGGATGTGAGATAAAAGTGGATGGAAAACTGATATGATAAAAGATAGACCCGGGGGCCATAGGTTTCACTAGTGGCTTCTCTCAAGATAGCATAAGTATTACGGTGGGTGAACAAATTACTGTCAAGCAATTGATAGAAAAGTGCATAGTTATGAGATTATCTAGGCATGATCATGTATATAGGCATCACGTCCGCAACAAGTAGATCGAAACGATTCTGCATCTACTACTATTACTCCCCACATCGACCAACTCCTGCCTGCATCTAGAGTATTAAGTTCATAAGAGCAAAGTAACGCATTAAGAAAGATGACATGATGTAGAGGGATAAACTCATGCAATATGATATAAACCCCATCTTTTTATCCTCGATGGCAACAATACAATACGTGCCTTGCTGCTCCTGCTGTCACTGGCAAAGGACACCGCAAGATTGAACCCAAAGCTAAGCACTTCTCCTATTGCAAGAAAGATCAATCTAGTAGGCCAAACCAAAATGATAATTCAAAGAGGCTTGCAAAGATAACTTGTCCATGATGCTAAGCAATAAAACCGAATAGTCTGATTTCCTAGTCTCGCTCCCGCACTACCGCCTCTGGGTACCAAGACGTTGGCTAAGGGTAATAGTGAGGAGCCGAAACACCCCATGTGATATTCACTCGGGGGCTGAAGCCAATAACTGGTAACTTTCTGAATAAATATACAGCCGCACAGGAGTCAAAATTAAACCATGACAAAATAAAGTATGGAGGCTGCATTATAAAGCATAAGGTCCATATGATAAAACTTAATACAGTCACTCAATGACTACATCTTTAGAAGACTGGCCCTCTATCGCCCGCGTGCCATTCATCACCTATGTAAAGTACAGCTTCGGATGGCGATGCTCTTTTCCTTCAGCGGAGGACTAGTGGCCATGTCCGTCGGATTAATATTCAGCCAATGCACCATGGTCTTTGCAAATGCTAGCCTAGATCCCTCGAGGCATGTCGACCGCTTCACGGCGTCAATACGGAGCGGCGTGTCTCATAGCTTCTACACCAAGCCAAAGTAGCTCTCTGGAATTGGCTTGGCCGGCCATAGCTGGACACATAGATCCTTCAGCGCCAGTTCATACATCCAATGCAGCTCGATCATCTGCTTCATCTGGTTGCTGAGGAGGGGAGGATCCTTGAAGGCCAGAAACTGTGACCAGAAGAGAGGCTGCTCGGAGTCCTCCTTGTGAGTGGCATAATGCTCCGCGGCAGGCGCCACATTCTACGGAAGCTCGGCGAAGATGCCTGCAGAGTGCCAGACCCGCGTCGGCAGGGTGAACCTGTTGCCTCCGAACACACTCAACAGTAAGTATTTCTTAGCATTTGCAATTTGCCTGACTTGGTGGAGCTCTCTTGAACACCTCGCACTTTGGTCCTTGCCTCCTGGAGCTCTATCTCCACCTTGGATAGCTGGGAGGATTGCTCCCCCAGCTCCTTCTCAAGGGCCTTAAGTTTCTTGACGGCATCCTTGAGCTCCACTTGCACCTCGGCTACTTGGCCTTCTCAAGCTCGACCACCGCCTTGTCAGCGGCCATTTTCTTTGCGGCCGACTCTTCCTCGACTTTCTTCAGGGCCTCTTTCAAGCCCTCAACCTTGGTGGCGGTAGCTGCAATATCATCACATTAAAATATTAGCATACAGTGTGGATCGTCAATATTCGGTACGAAGAAACTACACATCTTATCAAAGGGTTTACCTTGCGCCTCGTCAAGCTGCTTGTTGACAAGGTCAAGCTCTTCATCGGAATGCTTTAGCTTCCGATCCATCTCCTCTAGCGCCACAGCATTAGCACCCGCAGCCAGAGAAGAAGCCTGTGACATTAAAAAGTTCACACCACTCCAAATATTGGCCTTTAGAGCGGGATCCTCCGCATGTTTTCTTTGCAACCCTTGCAGAGTCTTGGGGCTACTACAGATATGACATACTTAAACTAAGGACTAAATCCAATTCATGAAAAAAGAGTATTACTTGACTTACCTCAAAGCCTATTAGAAGGCCTTGGACAGTGTCATTTAGTCCGGACTGGACGGACCGAACTCCTTGCATGACCGCACTTATTAGAGTGGGGTGCCCGTCAACGATGACAGAGTTGTCCACCAACTCCTCCAACGCGTTCGGCCAGCCAGCTGCCACCCGTTTGGAGGTGTTCGGCACTGGCGTTGGTTCCCCGACCCCTTCTGAAGGAAATATGCCCTAGAGGCAATAATAAAGTTGTTATTTATATTTCCTTATATCATGATAAATGTTTATTATTCATGCTAGAATTGTATTAACCGGAAACTTAGTACATGTGTGAATACATAGACAAAACATAGTGTCCCTAGTATGCCTCTACTTGACTTGCTCGTTAATCAAAGATGGTTATGTTTCCTAACCATAGACATGTGTTGTCATTTGATAAGCGGGATCACATCATTAGGAGAATGATGTGATGGACAAGACACATCCGTTAGCTTAGCATCATGATTGTTATAGTTTCATTGCTACTGCTTCCCCTTCCTTCCCCCTTCTCCTTTAGGTGGAAACTAACCTACTAGGACTTGGAGTCCTAGTAGGATTCCCCTTCTCCCGGCGCGCCTAGCTTGTCCGGTCGGCCTCCCCCTCCCTCCTTTATATAAGCACACCAAGTTTTGCCTTAGGCGTGTGCGGTGCCCTCCTCCATAGTTACACACCTCAATCATATCGTCGTAGTGCTTAGGCGAAGCCCTGGGCCGGTAACAATATCATCACCACCGCCACGCCGTCGTGCTAACAGAACTCACCATCATCCTCAACTAGATCAAGAGCACGAGGGACGTCATCGAGCTGAACGTGTGCTGAACACGGAGCTGTCGTATGTTCGTACTTGGATCGGTTGGATAGCAAAGACGTTCTACTACATCAACCGTGTTACTAAACGCTTCCACGTTCGGTCTACGAGGGTACGTGGACACACTCTTCCCTCTCGTTTCTATGCATCTCCTAGATAGATCTTGAGTGATCGTAGGAATTGTTTTGAAATTACCGCATTCCCAACAGTGGCATCCAAGCCAGGTCTATGCGTAGATGTTTTATGCACGAGTAGAACACAAAGAGTTGTGGGCGATAATAGTCATACTGCTTACCACCAACGTCTTACTTTGATTCGGTGGTATAGTTGGATGAAGCAGCCCGGACCGACATTACATGACCGTGTTCATGAGACTGGTTCTACCGACGTGCTTTTGCAAATAGGTGGCTAGCGGGTGTCTGTTTCTCCAACTTTAGTTAAGTCAAGTTTGACTATGACCGGTCCTTGTTGAAGGTTAAAACAACACACTTGACGAAAAATCGTTGTGGTTTTGATGCGTAGGTAAGATCGGTTCTTGCTAGAAGCCCGTAGCAGCCACATAAAACTTGTAACAACAAAGTAGAGGATGTCTAACTTGTTTTTGTAGGGCTTGTTGTGATGTGATATGGTCAAGACATGATGTGATATAAATTGTTGTATGAGATGATCATGTTTTGTAACAGAGCTATCGGCAACTGGAAGGAGCCATATGGTTGTCACTTTATTGTATGAAATGCAATCGCCATGTAATTGCTTTACTCTATCACTAAGCGGTAACAATAGTCATAGTAGCAATAGTTGGCGATACGACAACGATGCTACGATGGAGATCAAGGTATCAAGCCGGTGACAATGGAGATCATGACGATGCTTCGGTGACAGAGATCATGAGCACAAGATGATGATGGCCATATCATGTCACATATTTTGATTGCATGTGATGTTTATCTTTTATGCATCTTATTTTTCTTAGTACGGCAGTAGCATTATAAGATGATTGATGTCTACTACACAATCTTCTTCTTGTAGACGTTGTTGGGCCTCCAAGTGCAGAGGTTTGTAGGACAATAGCAAATTTCCCTCAAGTGGATGGCCTAAGGTTTATCAATCCGTGGGAGGCGTAGGATGAAGATGGTCTCTCTCAAACAACCCTACGAACAAATAACAAAGAGTCTCTTGTGTCCCCAACACACCCAATACAATGGCAAATTGTATAGGTGCACTAGTTCGGCGAAGAGATGGTGATACAAGTGCAAAATGGATGGTAGATATAGGTTTTTTTAATCTGAAAAGTATAAAAACAGCAAGGTAACTAATGATCAAAGTGAGCACAAACGGTATTGCAATGCTTCGAAACAAGGCCTAGGGTTCATAATTTCACTAGTGCAAGTTCTCTCAACAATGATAACATAATTAGATCATATAACAATCCCTCAACATGCAACAAAGAGTCACTCCAAAGTCACTAATAGCGGAGAACAAACAAAGAGATTATTGTAGGGTACGAAACCACCTCAAAGTTATTCTTTCTGATTGAATTCAAGAGTCCGTAGTAAAATAACACGAAGCTATTCTTTTTGTTCCATCTATCCTAGAGTTCGTACTAGAATAACACCTTAAGACACACATCAACCAAAACCCTAATGTCACCTAGATACCACTATACTCCATTCTCACCTCAAGTATCCGTGGGCATGATTATACGATATGCATCACACAATCTCAGATTCATCTATTAAACCAACACAAATAACTTCAAAGAGTGCCTCGAAGTTTCTATCAGAGAATCAAGACGAAAGCGTGTGCCAACCCCTATGCATAGATTCCCAAGGTCACGGAACCCGCAAGTTGATCACCAAAACATACATCAATTTATCAATAGAATACCCCATTATCACCACAGGTATCCCACGCAAGACATACATCAAGTGTTCTCAAATCCTTAAAGACTCAATCCGATAAGATAACTTCAAAGGGAAAACTCAATCCATTACAAGAGAGTAGAGGGAAAGAAACATCATAAGATCCAACTATAATAGCAAAGCTCACGATACATAAAGATCGTGACATATCAAGAACACGAGAGAGAGAGAGAGAGAGAGAGATCAAACACATAGCTACTGGTACATACCCTCAGCCCCAAGGGTGAACTACTCCCTCCTTGTCATGGAGAGCGCCGGGATGATGAAGATGGCCACCGGTGATGGATCCCCCCTCCGGCAGGGTGCCGGAACAGGGTCCCGATTGGTTTTTGGTGGCTACAGAGGCTTGCGGCGGTGGAACTCCTGATCTAGGTTATGTTCTGGAGGATTCTGTATTTATAGGAATTTTTGGCGTTGGTCTCACGTCAGGGGGGTCTCCGAGTCATCGACGAGATAGGGGGACGCGCCTGATACGTCTCCAACGTATCTATAATTTTTGATTATTCCATGCTATTATATTACCTGTTTTGGATGTTTATGGGCTTTACTTTACACATTTATATCATTTTTGGGACTAACCTACTAACCGGAGGCCCAGCCCATATTGCTATTTTTTTACCTATTTCAGTCTTTTGAAGAAAAGGAATACCAAACGGATTCCAAACGGAACGAAACCTTTAGTTGCGTGATTTTTGGAACGAACGTGATCGACAGCACTTGGAGTGCAAGTCAAGAAGCAGCTGAGGTGGCCATGAGGGTGGAGGGCGCGCCCACCCCTACAGGGCGCGCCCCCTATCTCGTGGGCCCCTCGGGTGGCCATCGACGTACTTCTTCCTCCTATATATACCCACGTACCCCGAAAACATCAGGGGAGCCAACGAAAAACTATTTCCACCGCCGTAACCTTCTGTATCCGCGAGATCCCATCTTGGAGACTTCATCGGTGCTCCACCGAAGGGGTAATCGACCATGGAGGGCTTCTACATCAACACCATAGCCCCTCCGATGAGTTGTGAGTAGTTTACCATAGACCTTCGGGTCCATAGTTATTAGCTAGATGGCTTCTTCTCTCTTTTTGGATCTCAATACCATGTTCTCCTCGATCTTCTTGGAGATCTATTCGATGTAACTCTTTTTGCGGTGTGTTTGTCGAGATCCAGTGAATTGTGGGTTTATGATCAAGTTTATCTATGAGAAATATTTGAATCACCTCTGAATTCTTTTCTGTGTGATTAAGTTATCTTTGCAAGTCTCTTCGAATTATCAGTTTGGTTTGGCCTACTAGATTGATCTTTCTTGCAATGGGAGAAGTGCTTAGCTTTGGGTTCAATCTTGTGGTGTCCTTTCCCAGTGATAGCAGGGGCGGCAAGGCACGTATTGTATTGTTGCCATCGAGGATAAAAAGATGGGGTTTATATCATATTGCATGAGTTTATCCATCTACATCATGTCATCTTGCTTAATGCGTTACTCTGTTCTTATGAACTTAATACTCTAGATGCATGCTGGATAGCGGTCGATGTGTGGAGTAATAGTAGTAGATGCAGGCAGGAGTCGGTCTACTTGTCACGGACGTGATGCCTATATACATGATCATGCCTATATAATCTCATAATTATTCGCTTTTCTATCAATTGCTCAACAGTAATTTGTTCACCCACCGTAGTACTTATGCTATCTTGAGAGAAGCCACTAGTGAAACCTATGGCCCCCGGGTCTATCTTTTATCATATAAGCTTTCAATCTACTTTTGTTTGCATCTTTACTTTTCCAATCTATATTATAAAATACCAAATATATATTTATCTTATCATACTATCTCTATCAGATCTCACTTCCGCAAGTGGCCGTGAAGGGATTGACAACCCCTTTATTGCGTTGGTTGCGAGTTCTTTGTTTGTTTGTGTAGGTGCGTGGGACTTTTGAGGAGCATCCTACTGGATTGATACCTTGGTTCTCAAAAACTGAGTGAAATACTTACGCTACTATTGCTGCATCACCCTTTCGTTTTCAAGGAAAACCAATGCAAGCTCAAGACTTAGCAAGAAGGATTTCTGGCGTCGTTGTCGGGGTCTTCGCTCAAGTCAAGACATACCAAGTACCCATCACAAATTCATCTCCCTCGCATTTACATTATTTGCCATTTGCCTCTCGTTTTCCTATCCCCCACTTCACCCTTGCCGTTTTATTTGCCCTCTCTTTCCTTCTCTCTCTTTCGTTTGCCTTTTTCTATTTGCTTGTGTGCTGGATAACTTGTCGTGATGGCGCAAGATAATACCAAATTGTGTGATTTCTCCAATACCAATAGTAATGATTTCCTTAGTACTCCAATTGCTCCTCTTAATGATGTTGAGTCTTGCGAAATCAATACTGCTTTGCTGAATCTTGTTATGAAAGATCAATTCGCCGACCTTCCTAGTGAAGATGCCACTACTCATCTAAACAACTTTGTTGATTTGTGTGATATGCAAAAGAAGAAAGATACGGATAACGATATTGTTAAATTGAAGTTATTTCCGTTTTGCCTTAGAGATCGTGCTAAAGTTTGGTTTTGTCTTTGCCTAAAAATAGTATTGATTCTTGGAACAAATGCAAAGATGCTTTTATCTCTAAGTATTTTCCTCCCGCTAAGATCATCACTCTTAGGAACGATATTATGAATTTTAAACAACTTGATCATGAGCATGTTGCCCAATCTTGGGAAATAATGAAATTGATGATTCACAATTTCCCTACTCATGGTTTGAATTTATGGATGATCATACAAATATTTTATGCCGGATTGAATTTTGCTTCTAGAAATCTTTTAGATTCGGCCGCGTGAGGAACGTTTATGGAAATCACTTTAGGAGATGCTACAAAACTTCTTGATAATATTATGGCTAATTATTCTCAATGGCACACCGAAAGATCTACAAGTAAAAAAGTGCATGTTATAGAAGAAATTAATGTTTTGAGTGGAAAGATGGATGAACTTATGAAATTGTTTGCTACTAAGAGTGCTCCTATTGATCCCAATGATATGCCTTTGTCTACTTTGATTGAGAATAATAATGAATCTATGGATGTGAATTTGTTGGTAGGAATAGTTTTGGAAACAATGCTTATAGAGGAAACTTTAATCCTAGACCGTTCCCTAGTAATTCCTCTAATAATTATGGAAATTCCTACAACAATTCTTATGGTAATTTTAATAATATGCCCTCTGGTTTTGAGAATAATGTGAAAGAATTTATGATATCTCAAAAGAATTTTAATGCCTTGCTTGAAGAAAAATTGCTCAAATTTGGTGATTTGTCTAGGAACGTCGACAGACTTTCGCTTGAAGTTGAGTCTTTGAAACTTAGATCTACTTCTCCTAAGCATGATATCAATGAGTCTCTCAAAGCAATGAGAATTTCCATTGATGAGTGCAAAGAAAGAACCGCTTGATTGTGTGCTAAGAAAGATTGCTTTGTAAAGGCGTGTTCTTCTAGTTTCCATGAAAATAATGATGAAGATCTTAAAGTTATTGATATGTCCCCTATTAGATCTTTGTTTTTCAATATGAATTTTAATAATGATGGGACTGGAGATGAGTCAACTTTAGTTAAAAGGCGTCCCAATGATTTGGAGTTTTTAGATCTTGATGCTAAATTTGGTAAAAGTGGGATTGGAGAGGTCAAGACTTTAAATAGCATTGAACCCACTATCTTGGATTTCAAGGAATTTGATTATGATAATTGTTCTTTAGAAGGTTGTATTTCCTTGTTGCAACCCGTTGTGAATTCTCCTCATGCTTATAGTCAAAATAAAGCTTTTACTAAACATATTGCGGATGCCTTGATGCAATCTTTTGATGAAGAACTTAATTTGGAAGTTTCTATACCTAGAAAACTTAATGATGAGTGGGAACCTACTATAAAGATTAAAATTAAAGATCATGAATGTTATGCTTTATGTTATTTGGGTGCTAGTATTTCCACGATTCCGAAAACTTTATGTGATATTCTAGGTTTCCATGGTCTTGATGATTGCTCTTTAAATTTGCACCTTGCGGATTCCACCATTAAAAAGAAAATGGGAAGGATCAATGATGTTCTCATTTTTGCAAACAGAAATTTGGCGCCCGTAGATTTTATCGTTCTTGATATAGATTGCAATCTTTCTTGTCCTATTATTCTTGGTAGACCTTTCCTTAGAACAATTGGCGCGATTATTGATATGAAGGAAGGGAATATTAGATTCCAATTTCCATTAAGGAAAGGCATGGAGCACTTTCCAAGAAAGAAAATTAAATTACCTTATGAATCTATCATGCGAGCTACTTATGAATTAAGTGCCAAAGATGACACTACTTAGATCTATCCTCGCTTTTATGCCTAGCTAGGGGCGTTAAACGATAGCGCTAGTTGGGAGGCAACCCAATTTTATTTGTGTTTTTTGTTTTTATTTCTGTTTAGTAATAAATTTTGCATCTACCTTCTGTTTAGATGTGTTTTTATGTTTTAATTAGTGTTTGTGCCAAGTAGAACCTATAGGATAACCTACGGTGATAGTTAATTTGATTATGCTGAAAAACAGAAACTTTGCACGCACGAAATTAGTTTTGTTAAGTCACAGAAAAGTGATTTTGCGTTGATTATTTTTTATGTAGATCAATAGACAAATTGCCCAGGACTTCCTATTTTGGTAGGAGTTTTAGAGTTCCATAAGTATTCGTGGGATACATATTGCTACAGATTGTTCTGTTTTTGACAGATTCTGCCTTTCGTGTGTTGTTTGCTTATTTTGGTGCATCTATGGCTAGTATTAAGTGGTATAAACCATAGAGAACTTTAAATATAGTAGGTTTAACACCAATATAAATAAATAATGAGTTCATTAGAGTACCTTAGGTGGTGGTTTTTCTTTCTTTCACTAACGGAGCTTATGAGATTTCCTGTTGAGTTTTGTGTTGTGAAGTTTTCAAGTTTTGGGTAAAGATTTGATGGACTATGGAATAAGAAGTGGCAAGAGCCTAAGCTTGGGGATTGTCGGAGTAATGGGCCACGGGTAGGCTAACCCGAGCCCCAGAACCTTGCAAAACATCGGGGCAGACTGCGCCCCTCAAGACCCCACGATGAAGAGCCACCCCCTGGGAGTCGGCGGCAACTGTCCCTCACGGCCGAGTCCCAGGGACGACTTCGAGTTAAGTCGACTCTTGGCTGACGGCTTTGAGTTAAGCCGACTCTTGGCTGACGACTTCGAGATGAGCCGACTCTTTGCTGGCGACTTCAAGATAAGACGACTATGGGGGTCGGCCCGTGACTCCAACCATCTCCTGCCTTCGCCACGATGGACGGGGCGGGGTACGGTCACTGCATGGCCGTCTCCACCCTGCTTATGAGGGGCTGGCATGGCTACAGTGCGCCGTATCGCTGGAGATCTCCATCATGGCGCGGCACTGTTGCCATGCCTACCCTGACCTCAGCCTTAGTGGGCGGCGCACTGTGCCCACGACGGCCTAGCTGTACGGCCCGGAGACGGCGGGACCCGCCCATCAGCAGGAGAACAGAAGATGCGAGAGCGCCCCAAAGACGGACCCGTGGGAGTCGGCCACCTGGAGTCGTCCGGCCCCTCCCGCGGGCCCCGCACGCCATTAACCAGACAAGATGGGGAATGGCGACAGTGATCGTCCGCCCGACGGCGGCACTGTTGCCATGACCCCATGACCAAGCCAGCGTCATCAGAAGCACTGCTACAGTACCAGGCCTGTCGGCGGGGCCCACCAGTCGGCGGGCCCAAGTAGTCGGCGGAGAAGACGGCGGCCTGAGAGACAAACGGCTGGGACCCGCGCCCAGCCGGATTACCATTGTATCCCTGGGGGGAGGCCTATATAAGCCCCCCGGGGCACCCATGCAAGGGGGGTAGCTTCTTGAGTATTAGACCTGATCATATAGGAAGGAGGGAGCTAGCCTTGCCCTCTCATACCTCTAGAAAACAGCTCTAGGAGCAACCTTGCATTCAATTTGCCATAGTGATCATGCGGAGACCCCGCAGAGCAGCAGTAGGGGTGTTATCTCCTCGGAGAGCCCTGAAGCTGGGTAAGATCCGCCGGCGTGCATGTCTTCGCCTCATCCCGCTTCCGGGCACCAACGATGTTCTACTCTCTCCCACCATGATAAGCCATCCTTTGGCATATGTCGCACCCAACCCCCGACATTTGGCGCCCACCGTGGGGCCTTGTGCATCGTCGTCCGTTGACCTGCTCTGGACGGGTACCCTATTCCTCCCTGGCGAGCACAGCCAGCCCGACACGCTAGACGAAGTCTGCGCTGATGCGCTGCACGGCGCTGAGATCGCCTGCGCGGCCAGCTGCCTCGCTGAACTTATCGGCGAGGTTCGCCTCTCCGACGAGCCCGCATCCGACGCAGGCACGAGCGGCCCCGAGAGCCTCCTCGAGGGTCTCCTTGACCAACTCCACGTCGCCGGCGAGCCTGCCGTGAACCTGGAGTCCATAGGCTCCACTGACCCGATGCTGGTCGACTCCGACACAGCATCGCTCGACACATTCCCCACCAACGTGGTGATCTACGACGAGCCACTCCCTTGCGCAGAGAGTGGTGGAAGCACCATCGCGGAGGTCCTCGTCCTCGATCACGGTGAGCATTCCGGCGAAGGAGCTCGTGATCCACTCGACGCGGCTCTGCAAGACCTAACCGCGCCCATTCCGGGAGACGCCGACGCCGAGACGCTGGAGGCACGCCGCCTTCAGCTTGTCGAAGGCGCGAAGAAGCTGGCAAGCATGAGACGCTTGTCAGAAGCCTACCAGCGTGAGATGGATCACGCTGTGGGCGGCTCGCCGCTCCAACTGGGCCTAGCTGCCTAGGCGCGGTCCGGCAGCATGGCGCGGCCATCGCCAACCTGTTCGGGGACAAACGCCCTGTATACGCCACGCCTGCGGAGAACATCCGCGCCGCCTATGCGGCGGCAGACGAGCTCGACAACTTCGAAGGTGAATAACGCCGCCTGATGACGGAGCGAGTTCAGCAGCTCCTCGACGCGGCTGCCGCGCAAAACGAAGCTAGCTGCGGCACGGAGGCGCTGCAAAGACAAAACGACGACTTGCCTCCCCGCCGAGATCAAGGCGCGACATCTCGGACACCAACCAGTGGTGTCCGTGGAGGGAAGGACAAGGGTCCGACTGTCAGCCACAGCCGGACTCGCATCACCATCGAGCGCGACCAAGAAGGCCGCCCCAAAGCAGTAGAATGGCGGGACGACTATCTGCCTCCCCCTCCTCGCAAAGAAAGGCGAGTCTCCCCGCCACCCATTGAGCATCCGACTCTCGGCGACCGCCTTGGCCGCCGAGAGGGAGTCGGAGAAAACGACGCTCGCCACCGGATCGACCGACTCCACCGATCCCTGGCGCTGGAAGAAGAAGACGAGTTGGGTCCTCCCTATTTTGGGCCCCGCTTCTGAGATGAGCCCATCCCCAAAGGGTTCACACTCCCCCGAGACACGCCCAAGTACACCGGCTCCGTGAAGCCGGAAGACTGGCTAGTTGACTACTCCATGGCCGTCAACATAGCAAACGGCAACAAGCGTGTTGCCGTAAAATACGTTCCACTCATGCTCCAGGGCACGGCCCGGACATCGTTGAACAGCCTAAAGCCCCGCAGCATCAACAGCTGGGTCGACTTCACCGAAGCCTTCGTCCGCAACTTCACGAGCACGTACAAGCGGTCTCCCAAGCCTCGCCAACTATCCTTTTGCGTGCAAGGCCCCAACGAGTCGACTCGCGACTACCTCACACGCTGGGCCGAGCTTCGGAACTCCTGCGAGGGCGTGCACAAGGTGCAGGCTATCGAGTACTTCACTGCCGGGTGTAGAGAAGGCACCCTCCTCAAGCACAAGCTCCTCTACGACGAGTCGGGGACCCTCGACGAGCTGCTGATCATAACAGACAATTAGCCACAGCCAACTCCTCGATGAAGGCGGAGATTCAAGTTAGTGCGACTGGCAAAGTCGCCCCTCAGGCTCCCAGAACTCCGGCTGGGGACGCCAGTCGGCAGCAACCTCAGAGCGACCACAAGCGCAAAGCCCCACAGCCGGCTTCCAGCAGCCGGCAAGTTGCGACAGTCGAAGACCAATAGCTGGAGGAGCAGCCTCCGGCCAAGCGGCAGAAAGGCGGCAAGTCCAACTGGTTGCCAGCCTTCTCCAACAAGCAGACCTTAGATGGCCCCTACAAGTTCCATAGCGGCGCGAAGCCGTCAAACCACACCACCCGGAAGTGCCACTGGCTCACCAGAATCGCCAAGGGAGACGGCCTCCTGCCTCCCCCGCCTGCTGGGCCGCCGCCTCCACCGCCGCCCCAGCAGTCGGCTGTCAGGCCAGTCGGCGCAATACAAGACGAGTACCCAGAAGAGCACGGAGCTTATGTGGTGTTCACCAGTGTGGCTGACGATCGATGCAGCAGGCGGCTGCAGTAGCAAGAGGTGAACGCAGTTGCGTCAAGCATTCCAGAGTTCATGCACTGGTCCGAGAAGCCTATCAGTTGGAGCAGAGCTGATCACCCAGAGGTGATGCCGAATCTGGGCTCCTACGCCCTGGTCTTAGGCGCCACACTCACCACAGATAGGCGGGCCGCTCGTTTCTCGCAAGTGCTGATAAACGGAGGCAGCAGTATCAACATCCTGTACAAGGATACCATGAAGAAGATAGGAATCAAGCAAAGACAACTTCAGAGCAGCCGGACTGTGTTCCACGGCATTGTTCCTGGCCTTTCCTGCTCGCCAATCGGCAAAATCCTGATAGACGTCCTCTTTGGGGACAAAGATCATTTCCGCCGAGAGCCAGTTTGCTTTGAAGTGGTGGACCTCGAAAGCCCATACCATGCATTGCTTGGCCGACCTGCTTTGGCCAAATTCATGGCGGTCCCCCACTACGCCTACCTCAAGATGAAGATGCCGAGTTCCAAGGGGATTCTAACCGTAGCCGGCGACTACAGAAAGTCGTCCGCTTGCGTGGCCGAAAGTAGTCGGCTGGCCGAGTCCTTGGTGATCGCAGTTGAGAAACGGCTTCTTGATCGGGTTGTGGCGATGGCCGGCAAGCAACCCGAGATGTTGCCCGACCCCAAGGAGTCGGAAGCAGAAGGATCATTCAAGCCGGCCAGAGAAACTAAGAAGATACCCTTGGACCCGGAGCACCCAGAGAGGTACGTTTTCATGGGTACAAACCTTGACAGCAAATAGGAAGGCGAGCTCGTCGATTTCCTTCGTGAGAATCAAGACATCTTCGCGTGGTCCCCTAAAGACATGCCAGGTGTACCGACCGAATTCGCCGAGCACAAGTTACATGTCCGGTCTGATGTGAAGCCCGTCAAGCAGCCCTTGTGCCGCCTGTCAGAAGAGAAGAGAAGAGTTGTTGGAGAAGAGATAGCCCGGCTCCTGGCAGCCGACTTCATTATGGAAGTGTTTTTCCCAAAGTGGCTAGCAAATCCAGTCCTGGTGCTGAAGAAGAACAAGCAGTGGTGGATGTGTATCGACTACACAAGCCTCAACAAAGCTTGCCCCAAGGACCCATTCGCTCTGCAGAGAATTGATCAGGTGATAGACTCCACAGCCGGATGCGAGCTGTTGAGCTTCTTAGATGCATATTCTGGATATCACCAGATCAAGCTGAACCCGGCTGACAGACTGAAGACTGCCTTCATCACGCCGTTTGGAGCATTCTGCTACCTAACCATGACGTTCAGCTTGAGGAATGCCGGTGCCACCTTTCAGCGTTGCATGCAGAAATGCCTCCTCAAGCAACTCGGCAGAAACGCCCACGTCTATGTGGACGATGTGGTGGTGAAGATGGAGAAGCGCGGAACATTGCTGGAAGACCTCAAGGAAACTTTGAGAACCTGCGCCAATTCCAGATCAAGCTCAACCCTGAGAAATGCGTCTTTGGAGTACCAGCCGGCCAACTCCTTGGCTTCCTGGTCTCTGAACGCGGCATAGAGTGCAACCCTATAAAGATCAAGGCCATCGAGAGGATGGAGGTACCCCGCCGACTGCTAGATGTGCAAAAATTCACCGGCTGCTTGGCGTCCATCAGCCGTTTCATCAGTCGGCTGGGCGAGAAGGCTCTCCCTTTATACCAGCTCATGAAGTAGACGACCTTTTTGGAGTGGACTCCCAAGGCAGACAAAGCTTTTCTCCAACTGAAGAAAATGCTGACTACGCCCCCTGTGCTGGCGGCCTTGACTCCCAAAGAGTCCATGCTCCTGTACATTGCTGCCACCAGCCGGGTAGTCAGCACAGTCATTGTAGTCGAACGCAAGGAGGAAGGCAAGGTGCTACCTATCCAGAGACCGGTATATTACCTGAGCGAAGTACTGTCGGCCTCCAAGCAGAACTACCCCCACTACCAGAAGATGTGCTACGGCGTGCACTTTGCCGCCAAGAAATTGAAGCCTTACTTCCAGGAGCATCCAATCACTGTGGTCTGCACAACCCCACTTGCCGAGATCATCAGAAGCCGAGATGCTTCTGGACGAGTGGCCAAATGGGCCATCGATCTGGCTCCCTACACCATCTACTACCAGCCCCGCACCGCCATCAAGTCGCAAGCACTGGCCGACTTCCTCGTCGACTGGGCCGAGACCCAGTACCTGCCGCCAGCGCCCGACTCCACCCATTGGCGGATGCATTTCAACGGCTCCAAGATGCGCACCAGCTTGAGAGCCGGTGTCGTCCTCACTTCCACCAAAGGCGACAAGCTCATATATGCGCTGCAGATCCATTTTGCCACCTCCAACAACGTCGCTGAGTACGAGGCGCTCATTCACGGGCTCCGGCTTGCCAAAGAACTCGGCATTCGCCGGATCCTGTGTTATGGCGACTCTGACTTGGTGGTCCGGCAGTCATCTGGCGATTGGGACGCCAAGGATGCAAACATGGCGAGCTACCGCTTCCTTGTGCAGCAACTCAGCGGATACTTCGAGGGGTGCGAGTTCCTCCACGTGCCAAGGAATGACAACGACCAAGCAGACGCCTTGGCACGAATAGGCTCCACCTGCCAAGCAATACCATCCGGAGTCGCCCTTCGGCGCCTCCTCAAGCCGTTTGTCAAGCCTTCACCAGAATCAGACTACATCTTCGTGCCGGCTCCACCCGAAGAAGTCGGATCCGACTCCAAGAGCGTTCCAGTCGAAGCCGACCCGGGGACTTCAGAACCCGGCCCGGGGACTGCGGCGACCAATCCGATGACTCCATAGCTCGGCCCGGGGATTGCTCCAGTTGGCCCAGGGACTTCATCAATCCAGTAAGCAGTTGCGGACTCCAACCCGCCGCCTCCCAGCCCAGCCGCCCTCGTCCAAGTCGCAGTACTAGTAGTCGAAGAAATAGCAGCACCCTCATGGGCCCAGCCCATCCTCAAGTTCCTAGTGAGCAAAGAACTACCGATTGATGAAATCTTGGCTCGGCAAGTACAATGCCGAGCGGCAGCCTACACCATAGTCAACAGAGAGTTGGTCAGGCGCAGCGTCACTGGCGTCTACCAGCGTTGCGTCGAGCCAGAGCAAGGCCAAGCAATTCTCAGAGACATCCATGAAGGCGAGTGCGGCCACCATGCGGCTTCAAGAGCACTCGTCGCCAAAGCCTTCCGGCACGGTTTCTTCTGGCCAACTGCCCTAGAAGAGGCCAAAGAATTAGTCCAAAAGTGCAAAGGGTGCCAGATGTTCCGCTCTAAGCCACATCAGCCAGCTTTTGCACTCAAGACTATCCCCATCGCCTGGCCCTTTGAGGTCTGGGGCCTGGACATGGTGGGACCATTCAAAACAGCGTGAGGCGGCCTAACTCACTTACTTGTCGCGGTGGACAAGTTCACCAAGTGGATAGAAGTAAAGCCCATCAAGAAGTTGAATGGTCCGACTGCAGTGACTTTCATCGCCGACATCACGACTCGGTACGGCATACCGCATAGCATCATCACTGACAATGGCACAAATTTCACCAAAGGTGCCTTGGCCCGTTTCTGCGCGACTCAGGGCATCCGACTGGACTTAGCGTCCGTTGCCCATCCGCAGTCAAACGGCCAGGTAGAGCGAGCAAACGGCCTCATCCTGTCTGGCATCAAGCCTCGACTGGTCGAACCACTGGAGCGTTCGGCCAACTGTTGGCTTGACGAGTTGCCAGCCATCCTCTGGAGTCTGTGCACGACTCCAAACAAGTCAACCGGCTTCACACCCTTCTTCCTCGTCTACAGTGCTGAAGTCGTCATCCCGACGGACATAGAGTTCGACTCTCCGTGAGTCACCATGTACACCGAGGAAGAAGCAGAAGAAGCACGTCAAGACAGTGTCGATCTGCTGGAAGAGGGCCGGCTGTTGGCACTCAGCCGGTCCAACATCTACCAGCAGAGCCTACACCGATACTACAACATGAAGGTCAAGCCGAGATCTTTCCAAGAGGGCGACCTTGTGCTCCGGCTGATCCAGCGAACAGCCGGCCAACACAAGCTGTCGGCGCCTTGGGAAGGCCCCTTTATTATCAGCAAGGTGCTGGGAAACGACTCCTACTACCTGATCGACGCTCAGAAGCCCCGAGCACGCAAGAGGGACGACTCCGGCAAAGAGACAGAATGCCTGTGGAATGCAAACCTTCTCCGAAGATTTTACAGTTGATGCAGTATGTATCGCACTACCCTTTGTATTAAAGTACCAAGACTTCGGGCCCCCCGAGACGAGCTCGGGGACTACCCTCTTTTGTTATCTGTATGATAAGAATTATGCCTTCGAGTATTACTCTTTGTTATGCCGCTTGGCACCGGGCTCGACTAGTCGGCTCGGGGACTCGCCGCCTCGGACAAGTAGTGCGTGGTGCCTAAGCCGTCTCCTGTCAGAAGCGACAGCTCACAAAGCGACTGGTTGGTGGACAGGAGTAAGGAAGAATGGGCGTCCGCACGAAAAATGGCTAAGGACCCAAAGCATAAACATAGCTTAAGACCACTTCCTACCTCTCTTAGCAAAGTCGACTCTTTAGTAGTCGGCTTGCCGCTTTCTATCCGACTTGTTAAAAAGACTCTAAAATGGCCAAGTACTTGCCTTCCCAAATTAGCCAAGCGTTTGATCCAGTGGCAGTCCGCAGAGTGGTTGTCCGACTGGCAAGGCGGCGACTAAAGGAAGGCGGCAAAGGAAAAAAGCCAAAAGAGCAATGAGCAAGGAAAGATAGAATTCGGACAAATATTTACATAACATAGGCCCTTGGCCAAATCTTCAAGTAGAAGTTCAAAATACACCCCGCGGGTGGAATTGTTCGAATTAACAAAGTTCTTCAAAGACTACTAAGGCAGATAAAATGGAGGCGAGATGGCAACCTAAGAAGCGGCATCCGGGTTCGGAGGGTCGGAGGAGACGGCGGTGTCAGGCGCCAGGGTAGCCGGATGGGCAGTCTCGGCTTGATCGTCTCTGGCGGCAGCCGCCTTCTCCGGACGCGGCTCGTTGCTGGAGGCGCGGTCGAGCTGAGGCTGGTCGCCCATTCCGTCTTCTGGCGCCTCCGTCTCACCTCCGTCCTCCGCCTCGCCTTCCTCCTCGGCGCTGGAAGCAATCACCTCCGCCGAGTCCTCATCGTATTCTGGGTTCATCCCGAACCACTCTGGCGGCGCCTCCCTGCCGTCTTCAGCCCGATCAGGGACGAAGATGCTGGTGTCGGCATAGTCGGCGATCGCTGCAGCACGAGCAACAAGGGCGTCTTCCACAGCTACCAGCTCCGCCTGGGCCTCTGACCGGAATGCGGCCAGACGGTCCAGCCCTGGATACCACGCCTTGATGAATTCCAAGGCCCGACGCGCTCCAGCCCAGGTCGAGGAACCCTTCCAAGCCTCAAGACGACCAGCTGCGACCTCCAGCCAGTTGGCAGTCCGACTGGCAGTGCGCAGAACCGGCATGTCTGGCCATAGGGCGGCAATGGCCTGGGCGCCGGCACGTTGAAGCCGGCGCAGCATCCGATGGGCCAGCCGCAGACGAGCCTCGATGCTCAGAAGCTGCTCGTCAAGGGTCCGGGGGGCGTTGGCGGCAATCTCCGCGCCATCTGCCCTCTGCGCCTCGCGATCTGCCTCGATGGCTTGAGTGGCCGCCTGCGAGTGGGTAGGGAAGAAGTCTGCCAAGACAAAAAAGAAGCAAGTCAGAATCAGGAGTCGGCCCGACCCACAGTCGGTGGCTCAAAAGGAAACCAAGAAACTCACCGTCTACGATGTCCTCGATCTCATGGAAGCCGGAGGTCAGCTGTGCCTCCTTATCGGTCCAGGAAGAGCGCTCGCTCTCGAACTCGGCCAGGAGGGAAGTCTCTCTCTTCTCTGCCTCGTCCTGCGTTTTCTTGAGCAGCTCCCTCTGCTCCACCAGTTGCGCGGCCAGCAGGTCGTGCTCCGCGGTGAGTTTGTTGCACTCCTCCTCCTTGGCACGCAAGGCGGTGTTGGCCTCGCCTAGCTGCTGCTGAAGAGTGGTGTTGGCCCCTGAAGAACAAAGGAAAAGATGATAAGTCATCAGCAAAGAAGGTCGCCGGGAAGATCCGGCCCGACTGCTCAACAGTTGGCCCGAATCTCGGGGACTACAGCCCACGGGTGCACCAGCGCACCCCCGCGAAGAAGAAGGAGGACTCACTCCGGCTCTCCGACAAGTCGGCAGTCCGCCTGCCCAGCTCCTCGACATTGTGGTTGAAGGCAGTGGTGTGGAGGTTGTGATACTCCTGAAATAAGAATTTTAGACAAGGAAACTCGCCAGAAGGAGTTCCGGGCCGCCTGCTCAGCAGCCGGCCCGAAACTCGGGGACTACACCCAGTGGGTGTGCTGGCGCGCTACCACAGAGAAGAACAAGGAAAAAAACAAAGTCAAAAAAGAAAGCATACCCGGACGGCTACTCGCGACGCCAGATGCGCCTTGGTGCAGGCCTGGATGGCGTCGCCCTCGGCTCGCAGCTTCGCCTGAACATCCAGGAGCGCCTGGTTCAATGGGCCCGTGCCGCCTCCTCGCACCCACCCAACGGGCGCGACACTTGTCGCCTCGGCGTCTGGGATGGACGAGCTGGCGGCGCCGGTCTCCAACGGGCGTGGCGCGGAAGTCGCCTTCTCGAGGCGGAGGCGCGCTGGTGAGGCGACTTGAAGGAGCAGCCTCGCCTCGGACTCGTCCGCAGTCGGCGGCGCCGGCGGGCCCGCCGGCTGTTTACCTCGCGCGCTCACAGGCGGCGGCGGAGGCGGCGGAGGTGGCACGTCCGTGTCCGATATGGAGGCCTCGCTACTCTCCCTCTCCATGATAGGGTGCTCGCCTCCGGCTTCCCCAGTCTGCCCCGTGAACTCCGGGGCGGCGGCGCCGAGTTCAGCAGAACGACATGCAGCGCCGACTGGCGGTGCGCGGCCTCCTCAGCTAGCCGCCTTGCCGCAATGGCGGCTTCGACCTCATCCAGCTTCCTATGAGCGGAGGCTGCCGCCTTCTCGTCCTCCGCCTTCTCTAGGCGGGCAGCTTCGTCCTCATCGTGTTTCTCCCGCGCTTTCTGCTCCATCGCCTCCCGGAGGTCGGCGGCGGGATCAATCCGCCGAGTAGTGGCGGACGTCTCTGCCGACCCCATGACGGAGGCGGCGGCGACCCTCTCAAAGGTGAGGGGAGCCCTGAAGCAATGAGGGCGTGTAAAAGATTTGGACAAATTCACTAGTAGAAGACAAGACAAAGGCGGAGGCACTTACGCGGAGACCAGTGGCGGCTTCTTCACTTCCTTACGGAAGCGGTTGGCCTTCGCGAGCGCCTCTTCCCGCTTGGTCACGGCGGCCTCCCCCTTGAACTTCTTCGACCGGCCGCCAAGCAAGCTCGGCCTGGCCCGGCGCCTCTTCGCGCCGCCTTGACCATCCAAGCCGGCGGAGGAGCCCGCGCTCGGATGGCCAACCCTTGGTTGGCGGTGCGCGACGACTTCCCCCTCGGCGTCGTCATCAGGGCAGTCGGCAAAAGTGTCCAATGGCCTGAAGCCTCCTCCTCCTCCTCCGCCTCCTTCGACGTCGGCCTCCATCGCCGCCGCCCCCAAGTCAGGGTCGTCGACGTTGCTCTCCGCCCGATCGGAGATGAACTGACAGGCCGGGCCCGTGGTGCCGACTGAGGGCTGGATGAGGGGGTTCTGACTCAAGAAAAACCAAAAAGATCAGAAGTCGGATTCGGCTGCAAAAGAAGACAGAAGAAAAAGAAAGATGACTTACCATAGGTGGGGGGTTGGCGCGTGAGTACGGCTCCTTGCCGAACTGCCAATCCGCCGCGAGACCGCAGTTCGCGATGTAGTTCACCGTGTCCGCCACCTCCGCGTGGGGCATGTCCTTGGAGCACATCCGACTCGGGTCTCGGTGGCCGCTCATCTGACAGATCAGATGAGGTCGGCCTTGGAGCGGGAGGACTCGGCGCACCATGAAGGCGGCCAGCAGGTCGGCCCCGGCCAGACCCTCCGACTGCGTCAGAACTCGGCATCGCGCGATGGCGGCGGCTCCGGCGGGAGTCAGCGTCTTGACTTGGTGGGACCAGCTGGGGAGCCTCCCAGCCGGTGCGCCGGCTTCATAAGGCGGCAGATTGACCCAGTCACCGTCTGGGGCGACATTCTTCATGTAGAAGTACGACCGCTGCCACATTTTCACCGACTTGATCAGTGGAATGGCGGGAAAAGGGTTGTCGGTCGTCGATCTCCGCATCGCGATGAAGGCGCCGCACTGGGCCGGCACGCCAGCGACGTGCGTGCTGAGCTTGGACTAGAAGAATTCCCCCACAGCTCGATGGTGGGGAGAACTCCAAGGAAGCCTTCGCACAGGGTGGCGAAGGCAGCCAGCAGCACCACCATGTTCAGGGTGAGGTGGTGCGGCTGGAGCCCGTGGAACTCCAAGAAGGAGCGGAAGAAGCCGCTCGTCGGCAGCCCCAAGCCGTGCATAAGGTGCGAGCGGAACACGACCCGCTCGCCCTCCTCCGGTGCCGGCACTATTTCCCTCTCCGGTGCGGCACAGGCTCGCACTAGGCCCACGCCGGGGAGGCGGCGCGTCCTGCGGAGAAACTTGATGTGGTCGTCGTCCACCTCAGAGCCGTCCCACACGCCGGAGCGCACGGTGGGAGGTGTGGCGGCGGAGGAAGAACTCATCGTCGCAAGCGTGGTGTGGCTCGGTGCGGCGGCAGCAAGAGGAAGAAGAAGCAAGAAGGAAGCAAGGGGAGTAGGGGAGATGGGCGCGCGTGCTTCGCCACTCCTTTCCTCCCGCCTACTTATAGGCTCATGGGCTGAGAAGCCGATGGGGTGGGCATGGGATTAACTGCGCCCCGGCCCCCACGCCCCCCACGATTTACCACACGCAGTAACTGCGTGCAGTTATGGCGTGGGAAACCCAACCGTCCGCACGGCCGCAACAAATCCGCTCGCGTGCCGAGGCACGGTAGTGGTGGGCCCCGCCTGAGGTCCTGTCCCATCGCACGCGTGGGTGGGCAGACTGACCCCGCCATGTGGCGCCATGCGACGGACCCGCAACGGGCGGCTGCCTGGAAGCTTATCAGGCACGCTGCCAGGGACCCCGCCGTGATGTTCAAGCTCTCTAAGAGGCAAGACGGCTTTCTGCGAGTCCGACTCGAGCTAGTCGGCCTGGAGGAAGATGGCGAGCGAGGCCGAGATTCCACCCCCAGAGAGATGAAACTGTTGAGGCTCCCCAACACGTCTCCCGCGGCGCCTCACCACCTTCGGGGACTACTGTCGGAGTACTGGGCCACGAGTAGGCTAACCCGAGCCCCAGAACCTTTCAATACATTAGGGCAGACTACGTCCCTCAAGACCCCATGATGAAGAGCCGCCCCCTGGGAGTCGGCGGCAACTGTCCCTCACGGCCGAGTCCCAGGGACGACTTCGAGTTAAGCCGACTCTTGGCTGACGACTTCGAGATGAGCCGACTCTTTGCTGGCGACTTCAAGATAAGATGACTATGGGAGTCGGCCCGCGACTCCAACCATCTCCTGCCTTTGCCACGATGGACGGGGCGGGGTACGGTCACTGCGTGGCCGTCTCCACCCTGCTTATGAGGGGCTAGCATGGCTACAGTGCGCCGTACCGCTGGAGATCTCCATCGTGGCGCGGCACTGTTGCCATGCCTGTCCTAACCTCAGCCTTAGTGGGCGGCGCACTGTGCCCACGACGGCCTACCTGTACGGCCCGGAGATGGCGGGACCCGCCCGTCAGCGGGAGAACAGAAGACGGCGAGAGCGCCCCGAAGACGGACCCGTGGGAGTCGGCCCCCTAGAGTCGTCTGGCCCCTCCCACGGGCCCCGCACGCCATTAACCAGACAAGACGGGGAATGGTGAAAGTGATCGTCCGCCCGACGGCGGCACTGTTGCCATGACCCCATTACCAAGCCAGCGTCATCAGAAGCACTGCTACAGTACCAGGCCTGTCGGCGGGGCCCGCCAGTCGGCGGGACCCAGCAGTCGGCGGAGAAGACGGCGGCCTGAGAGACAGACGGCTGGGACCCGTGCCCAGCCGGATTACCATTGTATCCCTGGGGGGCAGGCCTATATAAGCCCCCCGGGGGACCCATGCAAGGGGGATAGCTTCTTGAGTATTAGACCTGATCATATAGGAAGGAGGGAGCTAGCCTTGCCCTCTCCTACCTCCAGAAAACCGCTCTAGGAGCAACCTTGTATTCACTTTGCCATAGTGATCATGTGGAGACCCCGCAGAGCAGCAGTAGGGATGTTATCTCCTCGGAGAGCCCTGAAGCTGGGCAAGATCCGTCGGCGTGCATGTCTTCGCCTCATCCCGCTTCCAGGCACCGGCGACGTTCTACTCGCTCCCACCATGATAAGCCATCCTTTGGCATATGTCGCACCCAACCCCCGACAGGGATTCCCATGGCACCCCAAGATATTCAAGAATAGCCAAAAGCCTAAGCTTGGGGATGCCCCTGGAAGGCATCCCCTCTTTCGTCTTTGTTCATTGGTAACTTTACTTGTAGCTATATTTTTATTCACCACATGATATGTGCTTTGCTTGGAGCGTCTTGTATGATATTAGTCTTTGCTTTTTAGTTTGCCACAATCATCCTTACTGTACACACCTTTTGGGAGAAGCCCACTTGATTAGAATTTACTAGAATACTCTATGTGCTTCACTTATATCTTTTGAGCTAGATAGTATTTTCTCTAGTGCTTCACTTATATTTTTTAGAGCACGACGGTGGCTTAATTTTGAAGAAATTGTTGATCTCTCATGATTCACTTATATTATTTTGAGAGTCTTTTAGAACATCATGGTATTTGCTATGGTTATAAATTTGGTCCTAGAATGATGAGCATCCAAGTTGGGTATAATAAAAACTATCATAGAAAGTGCATAAAACACTAGGATCAATTTGATGCTTGATAATTGTTTTTGAGATATAGAGGTAGTAATGTTAAGAGTCATGCTAGTGGGTAATTATGAAATTGAGAAATACTTGTGTTGAAGTTGGCAAGTCCTGTAGCATGCACGTATGGTAAAAGTTGTGTGACAAATTTGTTGCATGAGGTGCTCTTTTAATTGTCTTCCTTATGAGTGGAGGTCGGGATCGCGCGATGGTAAACTCCTACCAACCCTTCCCCTAGGAGCATGCATAGTAGTACTTTGCTTCGAGGGCAAGTAGACTTTTGCAATAAGTATATGAGTTCTTTATGACTAATGTGAGTCCATGGATATACGCACACTCACCCTTCCACTTTGCTAGCCTCTATTATACCGCGCAACTTTCGCCGGTATCATGCACCCATTATTTACCTTCCTCAAAATAGCCACCATACCTACCTATTATGGCATTTCCATAGCCATTCCGAGATATATTGCCATGCAACTTTACACAGTTCCGTTATTATGACACGCTCCATCATTGTCATATTGCTCTTTGCATGATCATGTAGTTGACATCGTATTTGTGGCAAGGCCACCTTCATAACTTTCATACATGTCACTCTTGATTCATTGCATATCCCCGTACACCGCCGGAGGCATTCATATAGAGTCATATCTTGTTCTAGTTTTGAGTTGTAATTTTTGAGTTGTAAATCAATAAAAGTGTGATGATCTTCATTATTAGAGCATTGTCCCAGTGCGGAAAGGATGATTGAGACTATGATTCCCCCACAAGTCGGGATGAGACTTCGGACTTTATAAAAAAAGAAAAAGAAAAAAAAGAAAAAAAAGAATAAAAAAAGAGAAAAGAAAAAAGAGATAAAAAAAGAAAAAAAAAGAAAATGTGAGAAAAATAGAGAAGGGACAATGCTACTATCCTTTTTACCACACTTGTGCTTCAAAGTAGCACCATGATCTTTGTGATAGAGAGTCTCCTATGTTGTCACTTTCATATACTAAGTGGGAATTTTTCATTATAGAACTTGGCTTGTATATTCCAATGATGGGCTTCCTCAAAATGCCCTAGGTCTTCATGAGCAAGCAAGTTGGATGCACACTCCCTTAGTTTCTTTTGTTAAGCTTTCATATATTTATAGCTCTAGTGCATCCGATGCATGTCAATCCCTACTCACTCACATTGATATCTATTGATGGGCATCTCCATAGACCGTTGATAATCCTAGTTGATGTGAGACTATCTTCTCCCTTTTTGTCCTCACAACCACCACCATATACCACCATAGTTCTATGTCCATGGCTTGCGCTCATGTATTGCGTAAGAGTTGAAAAAGCTGAAGCGCGTTAAAAAGTATGAACCAATTGCTTGGCTGAAACCGGGGTTGTGCATGATGGGAGTATTTTGTGTAATGAAAATGAAGCATGTCCTAACTATATGATTTTGTAGGGATAAGCCTTCTTTGACTATGCTATTTTGATAGGACATGATTATTTGTTAGTATGCTTCGAAGCATTATTATTTTTTATGTTTTATAAGATTTTATCTTGAATCATTTGGATCTGAACAATCATGCCACAATAAAGAAAATTACATTGAGAATTATGCTAGGTAGCATTCCACATCAAAAATTCTGTTTTTATCATTTACCTACTCGAGGCCGAGCAGGAATTAAGCTTGGGGATGCTTGATACGTCTCCAACGTATATATAATTTTTGATTGTTCCATGCTATTATATTACCCGTTTTGGATGTTTATGGGCTTTACTTTACACATTTATATCATTTTTGGGACTAACCTACTAACCGGAGGCCCAGCCCGTATTGCTGTTTTTTTTTGCCTATTTCAGTGTTTCGAAGAAAAGGAATATCAAACGGAGTACAAATGGAATGAAACCTTCTGGAGCGTGATTTTTGGAACAAACGTGATCCAGAGGACTTGGGGTGCAAGTCAAGAAGCAGCCGAGGCGTCCACGAGGGTGGAGGGCGCGCCCACCCCTATAGGGCGCTCCCCCTATCTTGTGGGCCCCTCGGGCAGCCACCGAAGTACTTCTTCCTCCTATATATACCCACGTACCCCGAAAACATCAGGGGAGCCAACGAAAACCTATTTCGACCACCGTAACCTTTTGTATCCACGAGATCCAATCTTGGAGCCTTCGCCAGCGCTCCGCCGGAGGGGGAATCGACCATGGAGGGCTTCTACATCAACACCATAGCCCCTCCGATGAGTTGTGAGTAGTTTACCACAGACCTTTGGGTCCATAGTTGTTAGCTAGATGTCTTCTTCTCTCTTTTTGGATCTCAATACCATGTTCTCCTCGATCTTCTTGGAGATCTATTGGATGTAACTCTTTTTGCGGTGTGTTTGTCGAGATCCGATGAATTGTGGGTTTATGATCAAGTTTATCTATGAGAAATACTTGAATCTCCTTTGAATTCTTGTATGTGTGATTAAGTTATCTTTGCAAGTCTCTTTGAATTATCAGTTTGGTTTCGCCTACTGGATTGATCTTTCTTGCAATGGGAGAAGTGCTTAGCTTTGGGTTCAATCTTGCGGTGTCCTTCCCAAGTGACAGCAGGGGCAGCAAGGCACGTATTGTATTATTGCCATCGAGGATAAAAATATGGGGTTTATATCATATTGCATGAGTTTATCCCTCTACATCATGTCATCTTTCTTAAAGCGTTGCTCTGTTCTTATGAACTTAATACTCTAGATGCATGCTGGATAGCGGTCGATGTGTGGAGTAATAGTAGTAGATGCAGGTAGGAGTCGGTCTACTTGTCACGGCATGATGCCTATATACATGATCATGCCTATATAATCTCATAATTATTCGCTTTTCTATCAATTGCTCGACAGTAATTTGTTCACCCACTATAGTACTTATGCTATCTTGAGAGAAGCCACTAGTGAAACCTATGGCCCCCGGGTCTATCTTTTATCATATAAGCTTTCAATCTACTTTTATTTGCATCTTTACTTTTCCAATCTATATTATAAAATACCAAAAATATATTTGTCTTATCATACTATCTCTATCAGATCTCACTTCCGCAAGTGGCCGTGAAGGGATTGACAACCCCTTTATTGCGTTGGTTGCGAGTTCTTTGTTTGTTTGTGTAGGTGTGTGGGACTTTTGAGGAGCCTCCTACTGGATTGATACCTTGGTTCTCAAAAACTGAGGGAAATACTTACACTACTATTGCTGCATCACCCTGTCCTCTTCAAGGAAAACCAACGCAAGCTCAAGAAGTAGCAGCGCCCAGGGGGGTGGGCGCGCCCTCCACCCTCGTGGTCGTCTCGGGACTCTTCTGGCCCAACTCTTTTACTCCTGGGGCTTCTTTAGGTCCAGAAAAAATCATCAAAAATTGGCACGTAAATTGGACTCCATTGGTATTCTTTTCTGTAAAACTCAAAAATAAGGGAAAAAACAGAAACTGGCACCGAGCTCTAGGTTAATAGGTTAGTCCCAAAAATCATATAAAACATCATAAAAATGTATATAAAACATCTAAGATAGATAATATAATAGCATGAATACTTCATAAATTATAGATACGTTGGAGACGTATCAGCATCCCCAAGCTTAATTCCTGCTCGTCCTCGAGTAGGTAAATGATAAAAGAAATAATTTATGAAGTGTGAATGCTAGCAGGTGCACAAGGTTTATCAATGATAATTTCAATCACCTTTTCTAGCATCATTATATGTTATAACAGTAGCTCATCTCATAAAACTTCTCATGATCAAGTAACAAGCTATTCAAATGTTAAAGCATAGACCATAAACTTTCTTGAAAACTAGAAAACTATGTTCCCAGTCATCAAACAATTGCAATTCATCTTATTTTCAGGAAAGGTCTATGTAAGAGCTTTGATTTAGCAAATCCCACATACTCCACTATCATATAGTCTTCCATGATATCTACCACTCAAAGCTTATTTTTAGAACAAATAGCATCCACCAGACACAGAGAAAGATAGGGGCTTAATGTTTCGCCTCCCAACTTAATTATCATATAGATAATTTTCAACAATAATAATTCATGATCAAATATATTTGAATGGCCATATATGCTTAGATATTTCCCCATCACATGATGCTTGCCAACTAAAGAGTAAGTTGGAATGAGAAGGAATACTACTGACTCTTGCATAAAAGTAAAAGATAGGCCCTTCGCAGAGGGAAGTAGAGATTTGCAGAGGTGCCAGAGCTCAAAGCTTTTAAAACAGAGATGAAAATAATTTTGAGAGGTATGCTTTCATTGTCAACATAACAACCAAGAGTTCCCAATATCTTCCATACTAGATACATTATAGGAGGTTCCCAAACAGAAAGGTAAAGATTTTACTCCCCCTCCACCAACAATCACACTCCACGGCTTGTCCGAAACAACGGGTGCCGTCCAACTATCAACAATCCTGGGGGAGTTTTTTTAATTATTTGCGATTTGTTTCTGATCTTTTGATCATAGGACTAGGCATCCCAGTTACCAGCCATTTTCTCATGAATGATGAGCGTAGTCCACTCATCGTGAGAATAACCCACCTAGCATGGAAGATACTGACAGCCCCTAGTCGCTACATGAGCGATTCGGGCATACAAAACGGATTATTATTTGAAGGTTTAGAGTTTGGCACATGCAAATTTACTCGGAACGGCAGGTAAATGCCACATATAGGTAGATATTATGGACACTCATGGAAGAAACTTGGTTCAAGGAATTTGGATGCACAAGCAGTATTTCCGCTTAGTACAGATATTTTGGCTAGCAAAGGATTCTAAATAGCAAGCACCACATGTTAGAGGATCCATAACAATATAACTTCTATACAAATATACCCAAGCATAACTCATTATGTTGTCTTCCTTGTCCAACTTCAACTAATTTGCTCAGGTTTGAAAATAATTAATGGGGCTCACAATCAGAGAAGATGTCCAAGATAGTATATTTATATGTGAAATCTCTCTTCCTTCGATATTCTTTCATGAATTGTTCAAGTGACCAATACAATGTTTGCTAACCTTCAATAAATTTACCACCTCTACTTCTTATATGTGAAGTCATTACTCCCCATGGGATAAGCATATGAAACATATATAATTTCAAATTTATGATATTCAAATCATTCAACCATTTACTCATAGGATATAAGTGAAGCACACGAGTAAATGAAAAACTACTCCAAAAAGATATAAGTGAAGATCAATGAGTAGTTAAATAATTATGTAGCTATGTGAAGACTCTCTCTCATTTAATAATTTCAGATCTTGGGATATTATTCAAACAGCAATCAAAACAAAATAAAATGACATTTCAAGGATGGCAATCATCATGTGAAGAATCAAAAACTTAGGCTCAACCGATACTAACCGATAATTGTTGAAGAAGAAAGGTGGGATACCTACCGGGGCATCCCCAAGCTTAGATGCTTGAGACTGCATTATCTTGGGGTGCCTTGGGCATCCCCAAGATTGAGCTTTTGTGTCTCCTTAATTCCTCTCATATCACGGTTTCCTAAATCTCGAAAGCTTCATCCACACCAAACTCAACAAGAACTCGTGAGATAAGTTAGTATAAACCAATGCAAAAACCTTATCATTTTCTATTGTAACAAATCACTAAAATTATTATTCAACATTGAATACTAAATGTCTATGCATATTTAATACTCCTATTCTCTAATAGAATCATTAAACAAGCAAACATATGCAAACAATGCAAACGTAACAGCAATCTGCAAAAACAGTACAGTCTATAAAGAATGCAGGATTCATCATACTTCCCTAACTCGAAACATTATGAAATTATACCACACTGTAGAAAATTTATCAAAGCTTATTATGCAAAAAGTTTCAACATTTTATCAAATTCTGTCTTTTCTAGGGAATTTTTTCAACAGCGACAAACTTTCTGTTTTGAAACAGCAACATGTATACTTGCAAAATAAGCATGGTAAAGGCTATCCTTGACATTTTTTATTGAAAATAAAGATGCAAAACATTATTCTAAATAACAGAAAGAAAATCCTAACAAAATAAATTGATGCTCCAAGTAAAACACATATCATGTGGTGAATAAAAATATAGCTCCAAGTAAAGTTACCGATGAACGAAGACGAGAGAGGGGATGCCATCCAGGGCATCCCCAATCTTAGGCTCTTGGTTGTCCTTGAATATTACCTTGGGGTGCCTTGGGCATCCCCAAGCTTAGGCTCTTGCCACTCCTTATTCCATAGTCCATCGAATCTTTACCCAAAACATGAAAACTTCACAACACAAAACTTAACAAAAAACTCGTAAGCTCCGTTAGTATAAGAAAATAAATCACCAGTTAGGTACTGTTGTGAACTCATTCTAAATTAATATTGGTGTAATATCTACTGTATTCCAACTTCTCTATGGTTCATACCCTCCGATACTACTCATAGATTCATCAAAATAAGCAAACAACACATAGAAAACAGAATATGTCAAAAACAGAATAGTCTGTAGTAATCTGTAACTCCCGAATACTTCTGTAACCCCCAAAATCCTACCAAATTAGGGAAGCCTGAGAAATTTGTGTACCAATATAGATAAAAAATAATCATATCAAAAGCATGTGTCTGTGAATTGTCAAAACTAATTTACTGAGTGCAAAAGTTTCTAATTTTCAGCAGGATCAACACAACTATCACCGTAAGCTATCCTAAAGGTCTTAGTTGGCACTTTATTGAAACAAAAGCTATAAACATGATTAATATAGTACCATAATCATGTGAACACACAAAAACAGTAGGGGTAAATATTGGGTTGTCTCCAAACAAGCGCTTTTCTTTAATGCCTTTCTAGCTAGGCATGATAATGACAATGATGCTCACATAAAAGATAAGAATTGAAACACGATGGGAGCATCATGAAGCATATGACTAACACATTTAAGTCTAACCCACTTCCTATGCATAGTTATTTTGTGAGCAAACAACTTATGGGAACAATAATCAACTAGCATAATAAGGCAAAAAAGCTTAACTTTAAAACTTTAAGCACATAGAGAGGAAACTTGATATTATTGCAATTCCTACAAGCATATATTCCTCGCTCATAATAATTTTCAGTAGCATCATGAATGAATTAAACAATATAACTATCACATAAAGCATTCTTTTCATGATCTACAGGCATATAAATTATATTACTCTCCACATAAGCAAAATTCTTCTCATGAATAGTAGTGGGAGCAAACTCAACAAAATAACTATCATGTGAGGCATAATCTAATTGAAGATTAAAATCAAGATGACAAGTTTCATGGTTATCATTGTTCTTTATAGCATACATGTCATCACAATAATAGTCATATATAGGAACTTTATTCTCATAATCAATTGGAACCTCTTCCGAAATAGTGGAGTAAACTTTAAATAAAGTCATGACCTCTCCAAATCCACTTTCATCAATATAATCATCATAAATAGGAGGCATGCTTTCATCATAATAAATATTCTCATCAAAACTTGGGGGACTAAAAATATCATCTTCATGAAACATAGCATCCCCAAGCTTGTGGCTTTGCATATCATTAGCACCATGGATATTCAAGGAATTCATACTAACAACATTGCAATCATGCTCATCATTCAAAGATTTAGTGCAAAACATTCTAATGCATTATTCATCTAGCAATTGACTACAATTATTGGAATCCTTATTTTCAAGAAAGACATTAAAAAGATGAAGCATATGAGGCGCCCTCAATTCCGGTTTTTTGTAGTTTTCTTTTATAGACTAAACTAGTGATAAAACAAGAAACTAAAAGATTCGATTGCAAGATCTAAAGATATACCTTCAAGCACTCACCTCCCCGGCAACGGCGCCAGAAATTAGCTTGATGTCTACTACACAACCTTCTTCTTGTAGACGCTGTTGGGCCTCCAAGTGCAGAGTTTTGTAGGACAGTAGCAAATTTCCCTCAAGTGGATGACCTAAGGTTTATCAATCCGTGGGAGGCGTAGGATGAAGATGATCTCTCTCAAACAACCCTGCAACCAAATAACAAAGAGTCTCTTGTGTCCCCAACACACCCAATACAATGGCAAGTTGTATAGGTGCACTAGTTCAGCGAAGAGATGGTGATACAAGTGCAATATGGATGGTAGATATAGGTTTTTGTAATCTGATAATATAAAAACAGCAAGGTAACTGATGATAAAAGTGAGCACAAATGGTATTGCAATGCTTCGAAACTAGGCCTAGGGTTCATACTTTCACTAGTGCAAGTTCTCTCAACAATGATAACATAATTACATCATATAACAATCCCTCGACATGCAACAAAGAGTCACTCCAAAGTCACTAATAGCAGAGAACAAATGAAGAGCTTATTGTAGGGTACGAAACCACCTCAAAGTTATTCTTTCTGATTGATCTATTCAAGAGTCCATAGTAAAATAACACGAAGCTATTCTTTCCATTCGATCTATCATAGAGTTTGTACTAGAATAACACCTTAAGACACAAATCAACCAAAACCCTAATGTCACCTAGATACTCCGATGTCACCTCAAGTATCCGTGGGCATGATTATACGATATGCATCACACAATCTCAGATTCATCTATTAAACCAACACAAAGAACTTCAAAGAGTGCCCCAAAGTTTCTATCAGAGAGTCAAGACGAAAACGTGTGCCAACCCCGGTCACGGAACCCGCAAGTCGATCACCAAAACATACATCAAGTGAATCAATAGAATACCCCATTGTCACCACGGGTATCCCACACAAGACATACATCAAGTGTTCTTAAATCCTTAAATATTCAATCCGATAAGATAACTTCAAAGGGAAAACTCAATCCATTACAAGAGAGTAGAGGGGGAGAAACATCATAAGATCCAACTATAATAGCAAAGCTCGTGATACATCAAGATCGTGCCATATCAAGAACACGAGAGAGAGAGAGAGAGAGAGAGATCAAACACATAGCTACTGGTACATACCCTCAGCCCCGAGGGTGAACTTCTCCCTCCTCGTCATGGAGAGCGTCGGGGTGATGAAGATGGCCACCGGTGATGGATCACCCTCCGGTAGGGTGCCGGAACAGGGTCCGATTGGTTTTTTGTGGCTACATAGGCTTGCGGCGGCGGAACTCCCGATCTAGGTTATGTTCTGGAGGTATCTGTATTTATAGGAATTTTTGGCATCGGTCTCACGTCAGGGGGGTCTCCGAGTCGTCCACGAGATAGGGGGACGCGCAAAGGGGGGTGGGGACGCCCTCCCCCCTCGTGGATGGCTCGGGACTCTTCTGGCCCAACTCTTTTACTCCGGGGGCTTCTTTTGGTCCATAAAAAGTCATCAAAAATTGGCACGTCAATTGGACTCCGTTTGGTATTCCTTTTCAGTAAAACTCAAAAACAAGGAAAAAACAGAAACTAGCACCGGGTTCTAGGTTAATAGTTAGTCCCAAAAATCATATAAAACGGCATATAAATGCATATAAAACATCTAAGATAGATAATATAATAGCATGCATACTTCATAAATTATAGATATGTTGGAAACGTATCAATGATCCCTTACTAAATTTCAAGGAATAAGTGTTCTCCCTGAGTATGCACCATTGCTAAAGTTCGTCGTGCCGAGACACCACGTGATGATCAGGTGTAATAAGCTCTACGTTCACATACAACGGGTGCAAACCAGTTTTGCACGTGCATAATACTCAGGTTAAACTTGACGAGCCTAGATATGCAGATATGGCCTCGGAACACTGAGACCGAAAGGTCGAACGTGAATCATATAGTAGATATGATCAACATAGAGATGTTCACCATTGAAAACTACTCCATCTCACATGATGATCGGACATGGTTTAGTTGATTTGGATCACATGATCATTTAGATGACTAGAGGGATGTCTATCTAAGTGGGAGTTCTTGAGTAATATGATTAATTGAACTTTAATTTATCATGAACTTAGTCCTGATAGTTTTCTTGCATATCTATGTTGTTGTAGATCAATGGCCCATGCTACCGTTCCCTTGAATTTTAATGCGTTCCTAGAGAAAGCTAAGTTGAAAGATGATGGTAGCAATTACATGGACTCGGTCCATAACTTGAGGATTATCCTCATTGTTGCATAGAAGAATTACGTCCTGGAAGCACCACTAGGTGTACCACCTGCGCCAGCAACTGTAGACATTGTGAATGCATGGCAGACGCGTGTTGATGACTACTCGATAGTTCAGTGTGCCATGCTTTACGGCATAGAATCGGGACTTCAAAGACGTTTTGAATGTCATGAAGCATATGAGATGTTCCAAGAGTTGAAGTTAATATTTCAATCAAATGCCCGAGTTGAGAGATATGAATTCTCCAACAAGTTCTATAGCTGCAAGATGGAGGAGAACAGTTCTGTTAGTGAACACATACTCAGAATGTCTGGGTACCATAACCACTTGACTCAGTTGGGAGTTAATCTTCCTGATGATAGTGACATTGACAGAGTTCTTCAATCACTGCCACCAAGCTATAAAGGCTTCGTGATGAACTATAGTATGCAAGGGATGACGAAAATGATTCCCGAGCTCTTCGCAATGCTAAAGGCTGTGGAGGTAGAAATCAAGAAGGAGCATCAAGTGTTGATGGTTAACAAGACCACTAGTTTCAAGAAAAAGGGCAAAGGGAAGAAGGGGAAATTCAATAAGAATGGCAAGCAAGTTGCTGCTCAAGGGAAGAAGCCCAAGTCTGGACCTAAGCCTGGAATTGAGTGCTTCTACTGCAAAAGGGACTGATCACTGGAAGCGGAACTGCCCCAAGTATTTGGCGGATAAGGATGGCAAAATGAAAGGTATATTTGATATACATGTTATTGATGTGTACCTTACTAATGCTCATAGTAGCGCCTGGGTATTTGATATTGGTTCTGTTGCTCATATTTGCAACTCGAAATAGGGGCTACGGATTAAACAAAGATTGGCTAAGGACGAGGTGACTATGCGCGTCGGAAATGGTTCCAAGGTCGATGTGATCGCCGTCGGCACGCTACATCTACCTTCGGGATTAGTTTTAGACCTGAATAATGTTTATTTGGTGCAGCATTGAACATGAACATTATGTCTGGATCTTGTTTGATGTGAGACTGTTATTCATTTAAATCAGAGAATAATGGTTGTTCTATTTATATATCTTTTATGGTGAAGCACCCTTGTTGAGTGGTCTATTTTTATTGAATCTCGATCGTGGAGATACACATGTTCATTATATTGAAGCCAAATGATGCAAAGTTGATAATGCTAGTGCAACTTATTTGTGGCACTGTCGTTTAGGTCATATTGGTGTAAAGTGCATGAAGAAACTCCATATTGACGGGCTTGTGGAATCACTTGATTATGAATCACTTGGTGCTTGCGAACCATGCCTAATGGGCAAGATGACTAAAACTCCATTCTCCGAAACAATGGAACGAGCTACTGACTTATTGGAAATAATACATACCGATGTATGCGGTCCAATGAGTGTTGAGGCTCGTGGCGGGTATCGTTATTTTCTTACCTTCACACATGATTTGAGCAGATATGGGTATATCTACTTAATGAAGCATAAGTCTGGAACGTTTGAAAAGTTCAAAGAATTTCATAGTGAAGTGGAAAATCATCGTAATAAGAAAATAAAGTTTTTACAATCTAATCGTGAAGGCGAATATTTGAGTTACGAGTTTGGTATTCATTTGAAACAATGTGGAATAGTTTCACAACTTACGCCACCTGGAACACCACAGCGTAATGGTGTGTCCGAACGTTGTAACCGTACTTTATTGCATATTGCTACCTCTTGAGCACTGCGTTGGATTTCTCCGAAGAGGAGAGGATGATGCAGCAAAGTAGCGTAAGTATTTTCCTCAGTTTTTGAGAACCAAGGTATCAATACAGTAGGATACCACGCACAAGTCCCTCGTACCTACACAAAACGATAGCTACTCGCAACCAACGCGATTAGGGGTTGTCAATCCCTTCATGGTCACTTACGAGGGTGAGATCTGATAGAGATGATAAATAATATTTTTGGTATTTTTGATAGATAGATGCAAAGTGAAAATTAAATGGCAAAGTAAAAACAAAGCAAGTAATAAAGCGATAGAGATTGATATGATGAGAATAGACCCGGGGGCCATAGGTTTCACTAGTGGCTTCTCTCAAGAGCATAGATATTCTACAGTGGGTGAACAAATTACTGTTGAGCAATTGACAGAATTGAGCATAGTTATGAGTATATCTAGGTAATGATCATGTATATAGGCATCACGTCCGAGACAAGTAGATCGAAACGATTCTGCATCTACTACTATTACTCCACTCATCGACCGCTATCCAGCATGCATCTAGAGTATTAAGTTAAAGACAGAGTAACGCCTTAAGCAAGATGACATGATATAGAGGAATAAATTCATGCAATATGATAAAAAAAACCATCTTGTTATCCTCGATGGCAACAATACAATACGTGCCTTGCTTCCCCTGCTATCACTGGGAAAGGACACCGCAAGATTGAACCCAAAGCTAAGCACTTCTCCCATTGCAAGAACTACTAATCTAGTTTGCCAAACCAAAAAGGATAATTCAAAGAGACTTGCAAAGATAACTCAATCATACATAAAAGAATTCAGAGAAGATTCAAATATTTTCCATAGATAATACTAGATCATAAACCCACAATTCATCGGTCTCAACAAACACACCGCAAAAAGAAGATTACATCGAATAGATCTCCACGGGAGAGGGGGAGAACATTGTATTGAGATCCAAAAAGAGAGAAGAAGCCATCTAGCTACTAGCTATGGACCCGAAGGTCTTGAGTAAACTACTCACACTTCATCGGAGGGGCTATGGTGTTGATGTAGAAGCCCTCCGTGGTGGATGCCCCCTTCGGCGGAGCTCCGAAACAGGCCCCAAGATGGGATCTCGTGGATGCAGAAGGTTACGGCAGTGGAATTAGGTTTTTGGCTCCTTTTCTGATCGTTCGAGGATACATAGGTATATATAGGAGGAAGGAGTACATCGGTGGAGCAACAGGGGGCCCACGAGGAAGGGGGCGCGCCCAGGGGGGCGCGCCCTCCACCCTCGTGACCGCCTCTGGCACTTCTTGGAGTAGGGTCCAAGTCTCCTGGATCACGTTCGGTGAGAAAATCACGTTCCCGACGGTTTCATTCCGTTTGGACTCCGTTTGATATTCTGTTTCTTCGAAACACTGAAATAGGCAAAAAAAAACAGCAATTCTGGGATGGGCCTCCGGTTAATAGGTTAGTACCAAAAATAATATAAAAGTGGAAAATAAAGCCCAATATAGTCCAAAACAGTAGATAAATTAGCATGGAGCAATCAAAAATTGTAGATACGTTGGAGACGTATCAGATATGGTGCGATCTATGATGTCTCTTACTGATTTACCGCTATCGTTTTGGGGTTATGCTTTAGAGACGGCTGCATTCACTTTAAATAGGGCACCATAAAAATCCGTTGAGACGACGCCTTATGAACTGTGGTTTGGCAAGAAACCAAAGTTGTTGTTTCTTAAAGTTTGGGGCTGCGATGCTTATGTGAAAAAGCTTCAACCTGATAAGCTCGAACCCAAATCCGAGAAGTGTGTCTTCATAGGATACCCAAAGGAAACTATTGGGTACACCTTATATCACAGATCCGAAGGCAAGATATTCATTGCTAAGAATGGATCCTTTCTAGAGAAGGAGTTTCTCTCGAAAGAAGTGAGTGGGAGGAAAGTAGAACTTGATGAGGTAATTGTACCTTCTCCCGAATTGGAAAGTAGTTCATCACAGAAATCAGTTCCAGTAATTCCTACACCAATTAGTGAGGAAGCTGATGATGATGATCATGAAACTTCGAATCAAGTTACTACTGAACCTCGTAGGTCTTCTAGAGTACGGTCCGCACCAGAGTGGTATGGTAATCCTATTCTGGAAGTCATGTTACTAGACCATGATGAACCTACAAACTATGAGAAAGCGATGATGAGCCCAGATTCCACGACATGGCTTGAGGCCATGAAATCTGAGATGGGATCCATGTATGAGAACAAAGTGTGGACTTTGATGGATTGGCCCGATGATCGGCAAGCCATAGAAAATAAATGGATCTTCAAGAAGAAGACTAACGCTGAAGTAATGTTACTGTCTACAAAGCTCGACTTGTTGCGAAAGGTTTTCGACAAGTTCAAAGAGTTGACTACGATGAGACTTTCTCACCCGTAGCGATGCTTAAGTCTGTCCGAATCATGCTAGCAATTGCCGCATTTTATGATTATGAAATTTGGCAGATGGATGTCAAAACTGCATTCCTGAATGGATTTCTGCAAGAAGAGTTGTATATGATGCAACTAGAAGGTTTTGTCGATCCAAAGGGTGCTAACGAAGTGTGCAAGCTCCAGCGATCCATTTATGGACTGGTGCAAGCCTCTCAGAGTTGGAATAAACGCTTTGATAGTGTGATCAAAGCATGTGGTTTTATACAGACTTTTGGAGAAGCTTGTATTTACAAGAAAGTGCGAGGGAGCTCTGTAGCATTTCTAATATTATATGTGGATGACATATTGTTGATTGGAAATGATATAGAATTTCTGGATAGCATAAAGGGATACTTGAATAAGAGTTTTTCAATGAAAGACCTTGGTGAAGCTGCTTACATATTGGGCATCAAGATCTATAGAGATAGATCAAGATGCTTAATTGGACTTTCACAAAGCACATACCTTGATAAAGTTTTGAAGAAGTTCAAACTGGATCAGTCAAAGAAAGGGTTTTTTGCCTGTGTTACAAGGTGTGAAGTTGAGTCAGACTCAATGCCCGACCACTGCAGAAGATAGAGAGAAAATGAAAGTCATTCCCTATGCTTCACCCATAGGTTCTATCATATATGCAATGTAGTGTACCAGACCTGATGTGTGCCTTGCTATAAGTATAGCAGCGAGGTACCAAAGTAATCCAGGAGTGGAGCATTGGATAGCGGTCAAGAACATCCTAAAATACCTTAAAAGGACAAAGGATATGTTTCTCGTTTATGGGGGTGACAAAGATCTTGCCGTAAATTGTTATGTTGACGCAAGCTTTGACACTGATCCGGATGACTCTAAGTCACAAACCGGATATGTATTTTTATTGAATGGTGGAGCTGTCAGTTGGTGCAGTTCCAAGCAGAGTGTCGTGGCGGGATCTACGTGTGAAGTGGGGTACATAGTTGCTTCAGAAGCAGCAAATAAAGGATTCTGGATGAAGGAGTTCATATCCGATCTAGGTGTCATACCTAGTGCATCGGGTCCAATGAAAATCTTTTGTGACAATACTGGTGCAATTGCCTTGGCAAAGGAATCCAGATTTCGCAAGAGAACCAAACACATCAAGAGACACTTCAATTCCATCCAGCATCAAGTCGCGGAGGGAAACAAAGATTTTCAAGATACATACGGATCTGAATGTTGCAGACCCATTGACTAAGCATCTTCCACGAGCAAAACATGATCAGCACCAAGACTCCATGGGTGTTAGAATCATTACTGTGTAATCTAGATTATTGACTCTAGTGCAAGTGGGAGACTGAAGGAAATATGCCCTAGAGGTAATAATAAAGTTATTATTGATATTTCCCTATATCATGATAAATGTTTATTATTCATGCTAGAATTGTATTAACCGGAAACTTAGTACATGTGTGAATACATAGACAAAACATAGTGTCCCTAGTATGACTCTACTTGACTAGCTCGTTAATCAAAGATGGTTATGTTTCCTAACCATAGACATGTGTTGTCATTTGATAAATGGGATCACATCATTAGGAGAATGATGTGATGGACAAGACCCATCCGTTAGCTTAGCATTATGATCGTTATAGTTTCATTGCTACTGCTTTCTTCATGACTTATACATGTTCCTCAGACTATGAGATTATGCAACTCCCAAATACCGGAGGAACGCCTTGTGTGCTATCAAACGTCACAATGTAACTGGGTGATTATAAATATGCTCTACAGGTGTCTCCGAAGGTGTTTGTTGGGTTGGCATAGATCGAGATTAGGATTTGTCACTCCGTGCATCGGAGAGGTATCTCTGGGCCCTCTCGGTAATGCTCATCACTATAAGACTTGCAAGCAATGTGACTAATGAGTTAGTTGTGGGATGAAGGATTACTGAACGAGTAAAGAGACTTTCCGGTAACGAGATTGAACTAGGTATGATGATACCGATGATCAAATCTCGGGCAAGTAACATACCGATGACAAAGGGAACAACGTATGTTGTTATGCGGTTTGACCGATAAAGATCTTCGAAGAATATGCAAGAGCCAATATGAGCATCCAGGTTCTGCTATTGGTTATTTATCACAGATGTGTCTCGGTCATGTCTACATAGTTCTCGAACCCGTAGGGTCCGCATGCTTAACATTCAATGACGATTTGTATTATGAGTTATGTGTTTTGATGACCGAAGTTTGTTTGGAGTCCCGGATGAGATCACGGACGTGACGAGGAGTCTCGAAATGGTCGAGACATAAAGATTGATATATTGTAAGGCTATATTCGGACATAGGGATGGTTCCGGAGAAGTTCCTGTATTTTCTGGAGTACCGGGAGGTTACCGGAACCCCCCGGAGAGTTGATGGGCCTTAGTGGGAAGGAGAGGCATTGGCCAGGAGGTGCCCCCCCCAAGCCCAGTCTGAATTGGACAAGGGGTTGGGGCGCCCCCCCCTCCCCCCTCTCCCTTCCTTCCCGCTTCTCCTTTAGGTGGAAACCTACTAGGACTTGGAGTCCTAGTAGGATTCCCCTTCTCCCGGCGCGCCTAGCTTGGCTGGACGGCCTCCCCCTCCCTTCTTTATATATGGGGGCAGGGGGCACCCTAGAACACACCAAGTTTTGCTTTAGCCGTGTGCGGTGCCCCCTCCATAGTTACACACCTCGATCATATCGTCATAGTGCTTAGGCGAAGCCCTGCGCCAGTAACATCATCATCACCGACGCCACGCCGTCGTGCTAACGAAACTCACCCTCGTCATCAACTAGATCAAGAGCATGAGGGACGTCATCGAGCTGGACGTGTGCTGAACGCGGAGCTGCCGTATGTTCGGTACTTGGATCGGTTGGATCGCGAAGACGTTCGACTACATCAACCTCGTTACTGAACGCTTCCGCTTTCGGTCTACGAGGGTACATGGACACACTCTCCCCTGTCGTTGCTATGCATCTCCTAGATAGATCTTGCGCGATCGTAGGATTTTTTTTGAAATTACCGCATTCCCAACACCTTCCCCACTTGAAGGAGGAACCTGTGCTGTCGAGGGCATCGAGGGCTCGGGAGCGGACGGCTAATGGGGTCCGGATGGTTCAGACTCCCTTCCTGCACCGGCCAGCAGGGATGCGCCCCCTGGTCTTCGGCAACCGAGGTGTCAACCTCGTCCATGACGGTGTCGACCTCCCCCTCTGTGTTAGGAGGAGGATGGGTCCTTCGGGACCGCACCTCCCCTATATCTTCAGGGATTAGGGGGGGCGCGGAGCGTGATGCAAACCCGTTGTCCACCAGTCCGACGGGCGGAGACGTCCCCTCCGAGGTTTTCTCAGTGGGGCGGTCACATGGAGGGCTGCAATTCTGAAGAGTTAACCTCCGACCAGAATGAATTACTAAAAACAAGGTAGCTAAAAATACCAGCTCCATACCTGCCAGTCGGGGGCTTGACCCTGGGTTCCTTCTTCGGAACCTCTTCGGATGCTTCGGACTCCTCGTCCGAGCTGTCAGGCAAGACCAATTTTGGCCGACAGTGCCTCTTCAGGGCCTTTGGGGGTTGAAACTCTTTGACATCCTCAGACGCCGCCTCTTCTTGTAATGGGAGGAGGCGCTTTCCTCCTCGTCCTCATCCTCGTCCCCATCCTATGCGGATGGGGCTGCATTGTCTCCGGACCGGTTGTCCAGACGAGCCCGCGGCGAAGGCCCTCCCTGGCCTCCGGTACCTCCTTCTTCTTGCCCTTCTTATCATGCACCTTGTAAGGCACCACAACCAACAACTTCTTTAGCTGCTCTGATCGGGGCTCTTCAGGCAGCGGCGCCGGGCCACTGATCTTCTTGGCCTTGGTGATCCAGCCCTGCAAAATCCGCATAGAGGTTCAGACCGAATCGTACATGGTGTGAATATCCAAACACATGTTAAAGATGAATGCTGCTCACCTCCCTTGGAGGTTTCACGGCATCAAGGCCGATGTCCTTCCCCTTGGTCGGCCACTCCTCTTGAGGCTTGAATAACGGACCCCATATTTTATTATGGGTTGTGCCGAAGAGGTGCTGCACGGTGGCCGGATCCTCGGGCTCATGCTCCCACATTGGCTTGGCCCTCTCCTAACAAGGGAGGAGTCAATGGTTGAGCATGATCTAGACTATGTCAACCAGCTTTGTGTCGGTTGAGGGAGTCCTGGATTAGGGGGTCCTCGGACAGCCGGACTATATACTTTGGCCGGATTGTTGGACTATGAAGATACAAGACTGAAGACTTCGTCTCGTGTCCGGGTGGGACTCTCCTTTGCGTGGAAGGCAAGCTTGGCAATTCGGCTATGTAGACATCCTTCTTTGTAACCGACTCTATGTAATCCTATCCCCCTCCGGTGTCTATATAAACCAGAGGGTTTAGTCCGTAGGACAAGAACAATCATAATCATAGGCTAGCTTCTAGGGTTTAGCCTCTACGATCTCGTGGTAGATCAACTCTTGTAATACTCATATCATCAAGATCAATCAAGCAGGAAGTAGCGTATTACATCCATTGAGAGGGCTCGAACCTGGGTAAACATTGTGTCCCCCGCCTCCTATTACCATTAGCCTTAGACGCACAGTTCGGGACCCCCTACCCGAGATCCGCCAGTTTTAACACCAACATTGGTGCTTTCATTGAGAGTTCCACTGTGTCGTCATGATAAGGCCTGATGGCTCCTTCAATCATCTGCAATGATGCGATCCAGGGTGAGGTTTTCCTCCCTGGACAAATCTTCATATTCGGCGGCTTCGTACTGCGGGCCAACTCGCTTTACCATCTGGAGCAGATCGATAGCTACGCCCCTGGCCATCAGGTCAGGTTTGGAAGATTGAACTATACTGCCGACATCCACGGAGACTTGATCTTCGACGGATTCGAGCCCATGCCAGGTGCGCTGAACAGTCACGACGAGCATGACCTAGATCTGCCATCGGACGGTGTTTGGGAGATCACACCTACGGCTGCCCCGGCTCTTAATTCGGAGCAGATCGTGCCATCCGAGGACGGGTGGGTGGACCCCGCCATGGAGGCCGCACACTCATCGGCGCTAGAGCCAAACACAGTCTTCACCTCCAAAGAGGTCTGTGTCATCGGACCCTCGGACTCGTCTCCAGCCATAGGTTCCGAACCGCGTGCATCCGTGCCTATCGAATCTGATTGGGCACCGATCATGGAGTTTACCTCCGCAGATATCTTTTAGCACTCGCCCTTGGGCGACATGCTAAATTCATTAAGGTCTCTCTCTCTGTTAGGGGACTCTTGGCTGAACTATGTTCGGCTCGAGTGGGAAGCAGACAACAAAGAAATTCATTGCCCACCCACCACCCACTTGGTAGCCACTGTCGATGACCTAACTGACATGCTCGATTTTGACTCCGAAGACATCGACGGTATGGACGACGATGCTGGAGAAGAACAGGAACCACCACCCACAGGGCACTGGACAGCCACCTCATCATATGATATATACATGGTGGACACCCCCAAAGAAAGCAATGGCAATGAGGCAACGGAGGATAATCCCCTTGAGAAGCAATCTAAGTACCGGCATCATAGGCGCCGCTCTAAGCCCCGCCATAGCAAAAATAGCGATACCGGCACAAGAGATGATAGCAATCCGGATGGTGCCGAAGACGAAAACAATCCCGCCCAGCCAGCCTTCAAGCAGGTTGAACGGGAGGATGGGCAAGTTAGCCCTAAGGAACAGGCAACGGATGGAGAATCAGAGGATGACAATTACATGCCCCTCTCCGAAGACGAAGTGAGCCTTGGCGATGAAGAATTCATCGTGCCAGAGGATCCCGTCGAGCAGGAGCACTTCAAGCGCCGACTTGTAGCCACTGCAAAAAGCCTGAAGAAAAAGTAGCAGCAGCTTCAAGCTGATCAAGATCTGCTAACTAATAAATGGATCGAGGTCCTGGCTACTGAGGAATACGGACTCGAGCGCCCAACCAAAAGTTACCCAAAGCGCAGATTGCTACCTCAACTCGAGGAGGAGGCATTAAAGACCACACTACCAGTGCACGATGTGGCTGACCGGCCACCTCGTGGCCGAGACAAAGCGGTGTATCAGCCCGAAGTCGAGCCTACACCCCGCAGCCAGACAAGCAAAAACACGAAGGCCGGGGGCTCCATGCATGACCTGCAAAACAAATTGAAAAACAAAGCTGGACAGTCAAGATCGATCTACGGATCACGGGAGCGCGCCCCAACGCATGACGATGACCGTCACGCCGGATATACTAACAAATCCGGCCGGACTGAATACAATGTAGCCCGACATAGAGGCACCGCACACCCCCTATGCTTCACTGATGAAGTAATGGATCATGAATTCCCAGAAGGGTTTAAACCCATGAACATTGAATCATCTGATGGTACTACAGACCCCGTGGTATGGATAGAAGATTTCTTCCTCCACATTCACATGGCCCGTGGAGATGATCTACACGCCATCAAGTACCTCCCACTAAAACTCAAGGGACCGGCTCGACATTGGCTGAATAGCTTGCCGACAAACTCCATCGGAAGTTGGGAGAACCTGGCAGACGCATTCCTGGATAACTCCCAGGGCACTTATGTGCGACCACCGGATGCTGATGATTTAAGTCACATAACCCAATAGTCCGGAGAGTCAGCCAGGAAATTCTGGACTCGGTTCCTAACTAAAAAGAACAAAATTGTCGATTGTCCGAATGCGGAAGCCCTAGCAGCCTTTAAGCATAACATCCGTGACGAGTGGCTTGCCCGACACCTCGGCTAAGAAAAGCCAAAGTCCATGGCAGCCCTCACGACACTCATGACCCGCTTTTGTGCGGGCGGGGATAGCTGGTTGGCCCGTAGCAACAACACATCAAGCAATCCTGGCACATCAGAGGCCAGAGATAGCAACGGCAAGCCCTGACACAACAAACACAAGCGTTGCAAATATGGTGATAACGCTGAAGATATGGCAGTCAACGCCGTATTCAGTGGCTCTAAGTCCGGTCAGCGGAAAAAGCCATTCAAAAATAACAATTTGGGCCCATCCAGTCTGGACCGCATACTCGACCGTCCATGCCAAATTCATGGCACCCCAGGAACACCAGCCAATCATACTAACAGAGAATGCTGGGTCTTCAAACAAGCCGGCAGGTCAAGTGCCAAAAACAAGGAGAGGGAGCCTCAAAGCGACGGCAACGACGAGGAGCCCCGATCACCGAATACAGGAGGGCAAAAGAAATTTCCTCCGCAAATCAAAACGGTGAGCATGATAAACGCCACCCACATTCCCAAGCTGGAATGGATGCGCACCCTTAGGGATGTTGACTTAATGGAACCAGTCGCCCCACAATATAAACTATGGCCGATCACCTTCGACCGCACGGATCGTCCGGTTAATACTAATGAGGTCAACTCAGTCGCACTAGTCCTCGACCCAATAATTGACGGGTTCCACCTCACTCGAGTCCTTATGGACGGGGGCAGCAGTCTAAACCTATTGTATCAGGACATAGTGCGCAAGATGGGTATCAATCTTTTGATGATCAAGCCCACTCAAACCACCTTTAAAGGTATTATACCAGGTGTGGAGGCCCGTTGTACAGGCTCCATCACTCTCGAGGTAGTCTTCGGATCACCGGACAATTACCGTACCGAAGAGTTAATCTTCGACATCGTCCCCTTTCGCAGTGATTATCAGGCACTGCTCGGACGAATCGCGTTTGCTCGATTAAATGCGGTGCCACATTATGCCTACCGTAAGCTCAAGATGCCCGGTCCACGTGGCGTCATCACGGTTAATGGCAAGGCCGAACTCCCCCTCGGTGCCGAAGAGTATACTGTTGCTTTAACAGCAGAAGCAACGAGTGGCACCTTTCAATCGAACCTTGAGTCGACGACCCAGCTCCCTGACACCCCCAAAGGAGTCTGAACTACTTCGTGGGAGAATAGCCCGGCTTGTCCGGAGCTCAATTAAACTCTCCGGCAAAACTTAGGACAAGCCACATACTGCGGCTCAACCGCTCGGTGGCACACAAACATTTATTGCATTTTCTTTACAGGTTCACCTTCGCGCAGGCCAGGACTGGAGACATGGAAACAACTCGAACGCACAAGGGAATCCTTAGATATTCCCCACGATGACCATCCGACTACACTCTGGATCCGCACACAGCTTCTTCCTGCCTGGTATCCGCAGGTTCCGCAGTCATATTTCTTTTTATCACATTACCTATACTCATACGCATCGACGTACCAGTCAAATACAACATGTGGATTTATATGACGCTTATCTGCTGTTATTTATTATTGAAACCTTTTTGTCAAATGGCATCTGTACACTGCGATATGCCTTAATATGCCAGGGACTTCATTGTACCCATAATACGGCAATAAAAGTCTGAACACCTTCATGGTAGTTCGGCACCCCGAACTTATAGCATTATATGCATCAGCTCCGAATCATGTCTTGGGTCAATAGTTGGGTTTGCCCGGCTCCCATGTTTTGTTGCCTTACGTTCCACTATATCGGCTAAGGGGCACAAGGAGAACTACTGCGATTGTGTCCCGGTTCTTCCGGACGAGCACCTCGGTAGAGAAAGCCGAAAACTGACTGTCATGATACGGCGAGAGCTGGTCACCTGTTCGAGAGGTTGTAAAATCTTTAAGGATTTCTTCTGCATAATGCCATAACCAATGCAGCGTGTGATGGATCGGCTTTTCTTCCGATCAGTTGCTTATAGAGCCCCTCGTGCGGTCTTCCGAATACCAGGGGCTGCGCCTACCTTCATTTTGTCAAGCTCCTATGGCTAAGTGAGAGTGATAAAGCCCTATAGTCCGATTTCCTGGTTTGTTGTGCTGAACACCTCCTTCAAGGACCCAAAACTGGGATAAAGAGTGCTTAGGTTTATCCCGAACACCCCCGTACTTCCTACGTGGGGGCAGAAGCCGACGACTGGCAACTCTCGGGGATGCCCCGGGAAGGCATCCCCTCTTTCGTATTCGTTCATTGGTAACTTTACTTGGAGCTATATTTTTATTCGCCACATGATATGTGTTTTGCTTGGAGTGTCGTGTATTATATTAGTCTTTGCTTTTTAGTTTACCACAATCATCCTTGCTGTACACACCTTTTGGCAGAAGCCTACTTGATTAGAATTTGCTAGAATACTCTATGTGCTTCACTTATATCTTTTGAGCTTGATAGTTTTGCTCTAGTGCTTCACTTATATCTTTTAGAGCACGGTGGTGTCTTAATTTTGAAGAAATTACTAGTCTCTCATGCTTCACTTATATCTTTTTGAGAGTCTTTTAGAACAGCATGGTACTTGCTATGGTTTTAAAGTTGGTCCTAGAATGATGAGCATCCAAGTTGGGTATAATAAAACTATCATAGAAAGTGAATTGGATGCTATGATCAATTTGATGCTTGATAATTGTTTTGAGACATGGAGGTAGTGATATTAAAGTCATGTTAGTTGGGTGATTATGGATTTAAAGAATTCTTGTGTTGAAGTTTGTGATTCCCGTAGCATGCATGTATGGTGAACCGCTTTGTGATGAAGTTGGAGCACAATTTTATTTATTGATTGCCTTCCTTATGAGTGGCGGTCGGGGACGAGCGATGGTCTTTTCCTACCAATCTATCCCCCTAGGAGCATGTGCGTAGTACTTTGGTTTTTGATGACTTCTGGATTTTTGCAACAAGTACATGAGTTCTTTTGACTAATGTTGAGTCCATGGATTATACGCACCCTTTCACCCTTCCATCATTGCTAGCATTTCTTGTGCCGCGCAACTTTCGCCGGTACCATACACCCACCATTTACCTTCCTCAAAACAGCCACCATACCTACCTATTATGGCATTTCCATAGCCATTCCGAGATATATTGCCATGCAACTTTCCACCGTTCCGTTCATATGACACGCATTACTTTTGTCATATTGCTTTTGCATGATCATGTATTTGTGGCTAGGCCACCTTCATAATTTACATACATGTCGCTCTTGATTCATTGCATATCCCGGTACACCGCTGGAAGCATTCATATAGAGTCATATCTTGTTCTAGCTTTGAGTTGTAATTCTTGAGTTGTAAATACATAAAAGTGTGATGATCTTCATTATTAGAGCATTGTCCTAGTGAGGAAAGGATGATGAAGACTATGATTCCCCCACAAGTCGGGATGAGACTTCGGACTTTACGAAAAGAACAACAAGAAAAAAAAGAAGAGAAAGGCCAAAAAAGGGAAGGCCAAAGAAAAAAAAGAAAAAAATGAGGGAAAAAGAGAAAGAAAAAAATGAGAGAAAAAGAGAGAAGGGACAATGCTACTATCTCTTTTTCCATACTTGTGCTTCAAAATAGCACCATGATCTTCATGATAGAGAGTCTCATATGTTGTCACTTTCATATACTAGTGGGCATTTTTCATTATAGAACTTGTCTTGTATATTCCATTGACGGGCTTCCTCAAAGTGCCCTAGGTCTTCGTGGGCAAGCGAGTGGGATGCACACCCACTTAGTTTCTTTTGTTGAGCTTTCATATATTTATAGCTCTAGTGCATCTGTTGCTTGGCAATCCCTACTCACTCACATTCATATCTATTAATGGGCATCTCCGTAGCCCGTTGATACGCCTAGTTGATGTGAGACTATCTTCTCCTTTTTGTCTTCTCCACAACCACCATTCTATTCCACATATAGTGCTATGTGTTGGGTTACGTAGTAATTTCAAAAAATTTCCTACGCACATGCAAGATCATGGTGATGGCATAGCAACGAGAGAGGAGAGTATTGTCCACGTACCCTCATAGACCGTAAGCGGAAGCATTATCACAACGCGGTTGATGTAGTCGTACGTCTTCACGACTCGACCGATCCAAGCACCGAACGTACGGCACCTCCGTGTTCAGCACATGTTCAGCTCGATGATGTTACCCGGGCTCCAATCCAGCAAAGCGTCGGGGATGAGTTCCGTCAGCACGACGGCGTGGTGACGATGATGATGTTCTACCGGCGCAGGGCTTCGCCTAAACTCCGCGACGACATGACCGAGGTGGAATATGGTGGAGGGGGGCACCGCACACGGCTAAGGAACGATCCGTAGATCAACTTGTGTGTCCTAGGGTGCCCCCTGCCCCCGTATATAAAGGAGCAAGGGGGGAGGCCGGCCGGCCCCTTGGGGCGCGCCAAGGAGGAGGAGTCCTCCTCCTAGTAGGAGTAGGACTCCCCCTTTCCTACTCCTACTAGGAGGGGGAAGGAAGGGGGAGAGGGGGGAAGGAAAGAGGGGGGCGCGGCCCCCCTCCTAGTCCAATTCGGACTAGAGGGAGAGGGGTGCGCAGCCCATCCTGGCCGCCCCTCTCTCTTCCCACCAAGGCCCATGTGGCCCATTAACTCTCCCGGGGGGGTTCCGGTAACCCTCCGGCACTCCGATTTTCTCCGAAATCACCCGGAACACTTCCGGTGTCCGAATATAGTCGTCCAACATATCAACCTTTATGTCTCGACCATTTAGAGACTCCTCGTCATGTCCGTGATCACATCCTGGACTCTGAACAAACTTTGGTACATCAAAACTTATAAACTCATAATAAAACTGTCATCGTAACGTTAAGCGTGCGGACCCTACGGGTTCGAGAACTATGTAGACATGACCTAGAACTATTCTCGGTCAATAACCAATAGTGGAACCTGGATGTTCATATTGGTTCCTACATATTCTACGAAGATCTTTATCGGTCAAATCGCATAACAACATACGTTGTTCCCTTTGTCATCGGTATGTTACTTGCCCGAGATTCGATCGTCGGTATCCAATACCTAGTTCAATCTCGTTACCGGCAAGTCTCTTTACTCGTTCTGTAATACATCATTTCATAACTAACTCATTAGTTACAATGCTTGCAAGGCTTAAGTGATGAGTATTACCGAGATGGCCCAGAGATACCTCTCCGACAATCGGAGTGACAAAACCTAATCTCGAATTATGCCAACTCAACATGTACCTTTGGAGACACCTGTAGAGAACCTTTATAATCACCCAATTACGTTGTGACGTTTGGTAGCACACAAAGTGTTCCTCCGGTAAACGGGGGTTGCACAATCTCATAGTTGTAGGAACTTTGTATAAGTCATGAAGAAAGCAATAGCAACATACTAAACGATCAAGTGCTAAGCTAACGGAATGGGTCAAGTCAATCACAACATTCTCCTAATGATGTGATCCCATTAATCAAATGACAACACATGTCTATGATTAGGAAACATAACCATCTTTGATTAATGAGCTAGTCAAGTAGAGGCATACTAGTGACACTATGTTTGTCTATGTATTCACACATGTATCATGTTTCCGGTTAATACAATTCTAGCATGAATAATAAACATTTATCATGATATGAGGAAATAAATAATAACTTTATTATTGCCTCTAGGGCATATTTCCTTCAGTCTCCCACTTGCACTAGAGTCAATAATCTAGATTACATAGTAATGATTCTAACACCCATGGAGTCTTGGTGCTGATCATGTTTTGCTCGTGAGAGAGGCTTAGTCAACGGGTCTGCAATATTCAGATCCGTATGTATTTTGCAAATCTCTATGTCTCCCACTTGGACTTGGTCCCGAATGGAATTGAAGCATCTCTTGATGTGCTTGGTCCTCTTGTGAAATCTGGATTCCTTTGCCAAGGCAATTGCACCAGTATTGGCACAAAAGATCTTCATTGGTCCCGATGCACTAGGTATAACACCTAGATCGGAAATGAACTCCTTCATCCAGACTCCTTCATTTGTTGCTTCCGAAGCAGCTATGTACTCCGCTGCACATGTAGATCCCGCCACGACGCTTTGTTTAGAACTGCACCAACTTACAGCTCCACCGTTTAACAAAAATACGTATCCGGTTTGCGATTTAGAATCGTCCGGATCAGTGTCAAAGCTTGCATCGACGTAACCATTTACGACTAGCTCTTTGTAACCTCCATATACGAGAAACATATCCTTAGTCCTTTTCAGGTATTTCAGGATGCTCTTGACCGCCGTCCAGTGACCCACTCCTGGATTACTTTGGTACCTCCCTACAAAACTAATAGCAAGGCACACATAAGGTCTAGTACACAGCATTGCATACATGATAGAGCCTATGGCTGAAGCATAGGGAATTCCTTTCATTTTCTCTCTATCTTCTACAGTGGTCAGGCATTGAGTCTGACTCAACTTTATACCTTGTAATACAGGCAAGAACCCTTTCTTCGCCTGATCCATATTGAACTTTTTCAACACTTTATCAAGGTGCGTGCATTGTGAAAGTCTAATCAAGCGTCTTGATCTATCTCTATAGATCTTAATGCCCAATATGTAAGCAGCTTCACCGAGGTCTTTCATTGAAAAACTTTTATTCAAGTATCCTTTTATGCCATTCAGAAATTCTATATCATTCCCAATCAACAATATGTCATCCACATATAATATTAGAAATGCTACAGAGCTCCCACTCACTTTCTTGTAAATATAGGCTTCTCCAAAAGTCTGTATAAAACCATATGCCTTGATCACACTATCAAAGCATTTATTCCAACTCCGAGAGGCTTGCACCAGACCATAGATTGATCGCTGGAGCTTGCACACTTTGTTAGCTCCCTTAGGATCGACAAAACCTTCCGGTTGCATCATATATAACTCTTCTTCCAGAAATCCATTCAGAAATGCGGTTTTGACATCCATCTGCCAAATTTCATAATCATAAAATGCGGCAATCGCTAACATGATTCGGACAGACTTAAGCATCGCTATGGGTGAGAAAGTCTCATTGTAGTCAACCCCTTGAACTTGTCGAAAACCTTTCGCAACAAGTCGAGCTTTATAGACAGTTACATTACCGTCAGCGTCAGTCTTCTTCTTAAAGATCCATTTATTCTCAATGGCTTGCCGATCATCGGGCAAGTCAACCAAAGTCCATACTTTGTTTTCATACATGGATCCCATCTCAGATTTCATGGCTTCTAGCCATTTTGCGGAATCTGGGCTCATCATCGCTTCCTCATAGTTCGTAGGTTCATCATGGTCAAGTAACATGACTTCCAGAATAGGATTACCGTACCACTCTGGTGCAGATTTTATTCTGGTAGACCTACGAGGTTCACTAGAAACTTGATCTGAAGTTTCATGATCAATATCATTATCTTCCTCACTAATTGGTGTAGATGTTACACGAACTGATTTCTGTGATGAACTTCTTTCCAATGAGGGAGCAGACATAGTTATCTCATCAAGTTCTACTTTCCTCCCACTCACTTCTTTCGAGAGAAACTCTTTTCTAGAAAGGATCCATTCTTAGCAACGAATGTCTTGCTTCGGATCTGTGATAGAAGGTGTACCCAATAGTCTCTTTTGGGTATCCTATGAAGACACGTTTCTCCGATTTGGGTTCGAGCTTATCTGGTTGAAGTTTCTTCACATAAGCATCGCAGCCCCAAACTTTAAGAAACGACAACTTTGGTTTCTTGCCAAACCATAGTTCATAAGGCGTCGTCTCAACGGATTTTGATGGTGCCCTATTCAATGTGAATGTAGACGTCTCTAAAGCATAACCCCAAAACGATAGCGGTAAATCAGTAAGAGACATCATAGATCGCACCATATCTAGTAAAGTATGATTACAACGTTCGGACACACCATTACGTTGTGGTGTTCCGGGTGGCGTGAGTTGCGAAACTATTCCGCATTGTTTCAAATGTAAACCAAACTCGTAACTCAAGTATTCTCCTCCACGATCAGATCGTAGAAACTTAATTTTCTTGTTACGATGATTTTCCACTTCACTTTGAAATTCTTTGAACTTTTCAAATGTTTCAGACTTGTGTTTCATTAAGTAGATATACCCATATCTGCTCAAATCATCTGTGAAGGTGAGAAAATAACGATATCCGCCACGAGCTTCAATATTCATCGGTCCACATACATATGTATGTATGATTTCCAACAAATTTGTTGCTCTCTCCATAGTACCGGAGAACGGTGTTTTAGTCATCTTGCCCATGAGGCACGGTTCGCAAGTACCAAGTGATTCATAATCAAGTGATTCCAAAAGTCCATCAGTATGGAGTTTCTTCATGCGCTTTACACCGATATGACCTAAACGGCAGTGCCACAAATAAGTTGCACTATCATTATCAACTCTGCATCTTTTGGTTTGGACATTATGAATATGTGTATCACTACTATCGAGATTTAATAAAAATAGACCACTCTTCAAGGGTGCATGACCATAAAAGATATTACTCATATAAATAGAACAACCATTATTCTCTAATTTAAATGAATAACCATCTCGCATCAAACAAGATCCAGATATAATGTTCATGCTCAACGCTGGCACCAAATAACAATTATTTAGGTCTAAGACTAATCCTGAAGGTAGATGTAGAGGTAGCGTGCCGACTGCAATCACATCGACTTTGGAACCGTTTCCCACGCGCATCGTCACCTCATCTTTGGCCAGTGCTCGCTTATTCCGTACCTATTTCGAGTTGCAAATATTAGCAACAGAACCAGTATCAAATACCCAGGTGCTACTACGAGCTCTAGTTAGGTACACATCAATAACATGTATATCACATATACCTTTGTTCACTTTGCCATCCTTCTTATCCGCCAAATACTTGGGGCAGTTTCGCTTCCAGTGACCAGTTTGCTTGCAGTAGAAGCACTCAGTTTCAGGCTTAGGTCCAGACTTGGGTTTCTTCTCTTGAGCAGCAACTTGTTTGCTGTTCTTCTTGAAGTTCCCCTTCTTCTTCCCTTTGCCCTTTTTCTTGAAACTAGTGGTCTTGTTGACCATCAACACTTGATGCTCCTTCTTGATTTCTACCTCCGCAGCCTTTAGCATTGCGAAGAGCTCGGGAATTGTCTTGTTCATCCCTTGCATATTATAGTTCATATGAAGCTCTTGTAGCTTGGTGGCAGTGATTGGAGAATTCTGTCAATGACGCTATCATCCGGAAGATTACCCAGTTGAATCAAGTGATTATTATACCCAGACATTTTGAGTATATGCTCACTAACAGAACTATTCTCCTCCATCTTGCAGCTGTAGAACTTATTGGAGACTTCATATTTCTCAATCCGGGCATTTGCTTGAAATATTAACTTCAACTCTTGGAACATCTCATATGCTCCATGACGTTCAAAACGTCGCTGAAGACCCGGTTCTAAGCCGTAAAGCATGGCACACTGAACTATAGAGTAGTCATCAGCTTTGCTCTGCCAGACGTTCACAACATCTGGTGTTGCTCCTGTAGCAGGCCTGGCACCCAGCGGTGCTTCCAGGACATAATTCTTCTGTGCAGCAATGAGGATAATCCTCAAGTTATGGACCTTGTCCGTGTAATTGCTACCATCATCTTTCAACTTTGCTTTCTCAAGGAACGCATTAAAATTCAACGGAACAACAGCACGAGCCATCTATCTACAACAAACATAGACAAGAAAGATACTATCAGGTACTAAGTTCATGATAAATTTAAGTTCAATTAATCATATTACTTAAGAACTCCCACTTAGATAGATATCTCTCTAGTCATCTAAGTGATTACGTGATCCAAATCAACTAAACCATAACCGATCATCACGTGAGATGGAGTAGTTTTCAATGGTGAACATCACTATGTTGATCATATCTACTATATGATTCATGCTCGACCTTTCGGTCTCTGTGTTCCGAGGCCATATCTGCATATGCTAGGCTCGTCAAGTATAACCTGAATATTCTGCGTGTGCAAAACTGGCTTGCACCCGTTGTAGATGGACGTAGAGCTTATCACACCCGATCATCACGTGGTGTTTGGGAACGACGAACTTTGGCAATGGTGCATATTCAGGGAGAACACTTATTGATAATTTTAGTGAGAGATCATCTTAAAATGCTACCGTCAATCAAAGCAAGATAAGATGCATAAAGGATAAACATCACATGCAATCAATATAAGTGATATGATATGGCCATCATCATCTTGTGCTTGTGATCTCCATCTCCGAAGCACCGCCGTGATCACCATCATCACCGGTGCGACACCTTGATCTCCATCGTAGCATCATTGTTGTTTACGCCATCTATTGCTTCTACGACTATCGCTACCACTTAGTGATAAAGTAAAGCAATTACAGGGCATTTGCATTTCATACAATAAAGCGACAACCATATGGCTCCTGCCAGTTGCCGATAACTTCGGTTACAAAACATGATCATCTCATACAATAAATATAGCATCACGTCTTGACCATATCACATCACAACATGCCCTGCAAAAACAAGTTAGACGTCCTCTACTTTGTTGTTGCAAGTTTTAGGTGGATGCTACGGGCTTAGCAAGAACCATTCTTACCTACGCATCAAAACCACAATGATAGTTCGTCAAGTTAGTGCTGTTTTAACCTTTGCAAGGACCGGGCGTAGCCACACTCGGTTCAACTAAAGTCGGAGAAACTGACACCAGCCAGCCACCTGTGTGCAAAGCACGTCGGTAGAACCAGTCTCGCGTAAGCGTACGCGTAATGTCGGTCCGGGCCGCTTCATCAAACAATACCGCCGAACCAAAGTATGACATGCTGGTAAGCAGTATGACTTGTATCGCCCACAACTCATTTGTGTTCTACTCGTGCATATAACATCAACGCATAAAACCTAGGCTCAGATGCCACTGTTGGGTTACGTAGTAATTTCAAAAAAATTCCTACGCACATGCAAGATCATGGTGATGGCATAGCAATGAGAGAGGAGAGTATTGTCCACGTACCCTCGTAGACCGTAAGCGGAAGCGTTATCACAACGCGGTTGATGTAGTCGTACGTCTTCACGACTCGACCGATCCAAGCACCGAACGTACGACACCTCCGTGTTCAGCACACGTTCAGCTCGATGATGTTCCCTGGGCTCCAATCCAGCAAAGCTTTCCGTCAGCACGATGGCGTGGTGACGATGATGATGTTCTACTAGCGCAGGGCTTCGCCTAAACTCTGCGATCATATGACCGAGGTGGAATATGGTGGAGGGGGGCACCGCACACGGCTAAGGAACGATCCGTAGATCAACTTGTGTGTCCTAGCGTGCCCCCTGCCCCCGTATATAAAGGAGCAAGGGGGGAGGCCGGCCGGCCCCTTGGGGCGCGCCAAGGAGGAGGAGTCCTCCTCCTAGTAGGAGTAGGACTCCCCCTTTCCTACTCCTACTAGGAGGGGGAAGGAAGGGGGAGAGGGGGGAAGGAAAGAGGGGGGCGCCGCCCCCCCCCCTCCTAGTCCAATTCGGACCAGAGGGAGAGGGGGCGCGCGGCCCATCCTGGCTGCCCCTCTCTCTTCCCACCAAGGCCCATGTGGCCCATTAACTCTCCCGGGGGGGTTCCGGTAACCCTCCGGCACACCGGTTTTCTCCGAAATCACCCGGAACACTTCCGGTGTCCGAATATAGTCGTCCAATATATCAATCTTTATGTCTCGACCATTTCGAGACTCCTCGTCATGTCTGTGATCACATCCGGGACTCCGAACAAACTTCGGTACATCAAAACTTATAAACTCATACTAAAACTGTCATCGTAACGTTAACGTGCGGACCCTACGGGTTCGAGAACTATGTAGACATGACCTAGAACTATTCTCGGTCAATAACCAATAGTGGAACCTGGATGTTCATATTGGTTCCTACATATTCTACGAAGATCTTTATCGGTCAAACCGCATAACAACATATGTTGTTCCCTTTGTCATCGGTATGTTACTTGCCCGAGATTCAATCATCGGTATCCAATACCTAGTTCAATCTCGTTACCGGCAAGTCTCTTTACTCGTTCCGTAATACATCATTTCATAACTAACTCATTAGTTACAATGCTTGCAAGGCTTAAGTGATGAGTATTATCGAGATGGCCCAGAGATACCTCTCCGACAATCGGAGTGACAAAACCTAATCTCGAATTATGCCAACTCAACATGTACCTTTGGAGACACCTGTAGAGCACCTTTATAATCACCCAACTACGTTGTGACGTTTGGTAGCACACAAAGTGTTCCTTCGGTAAACGGGAGTTGCACAATCTCATAGTTGTAGGAACTTTGTATAAGTCATGAAGAAAGCAATAGCAACATACTAAACGATCAAGTGCTAAGCTAACGGAATGGGTCAAGTCAATCACAACATTCTCCTAATGATGTGATCCCATTAATCAAATGACAACATGTCTATGATTAGGAAACATAACCATCTTTGATTAATGAGCTAGTCAAGTAGAGGCATACTAGTGACACTATGTTTGTCTATGTATTCACACATGTATCATGTTTCCGGTTAATACAATTCTAGCATGAATAATAAACATTTATCATGATATGAGGAAATAAATAATAACTTTATTATTGCCTCTAGGGCATATTTCCTTCACTATGTCCATGGCTCACACTCGTGTATTGCATGAAAGTTGAAAAAGTTTGAGATTATTATTGTATGAAACAATTGCTTGGCTTGTCATCGGGGTTGTGCATGATTAAATACTTTGTGTGATGAAGATAGAGCAACAGCCAGACTATATGATTTTGTAGGGATAACTTTCTTTGGCCATGTTTAAGACATGATTACTTTGATTAGTATGCTTGAAGTATTACTATTTCTTATGTCAATATGAACTTTTATTTTGTATCATTTGGATCTGAACATTCAGGCCACAATAAAGAAAATTACATTGAGAACTATGCTAGGTAGCATTCCACATCAAAAATTCTCTTTTTATCATTTACCTACTCGAGGACGAGCAGGAATTAAGCTTGGGGATGCTTGATACGTCTCCAACGTATCTATAATTTTTGATTGTTCCATGCTATTATATTACCCCTTTTGGATGTTTATGGGCTTTATTTTACACATTTATATCATTTTTGGGACTAACCTACTAACCGGAGGCCCAACCCATATTGCTGTTTTTTTCCTATTTCAGTATTTCGAAGAAAAGGAATATCAAACGGAGTACAAACGGAATGAAACTTTCAGGAGCGTGATTTTTGGAACAAACGTGATCTAGAGGACTTGGAGTGCAAGTCAAGAAGCAGCC
>NC_041391.1:465728371-465744426 GCF_002162155.2 Triticum dicoccoides | reverse complement strand
CCCGTATAGGGCGTGCCCCTGTCTCGTGGGCCCCTCGGGCGGCCACCGACGTACTTCTTCCTCCTATATAAGCCTACATACCCCGAAAACATCCACGGGGCAGACGAAACACAATTTCCACCATCGTAACCTTCTATATCCACGAGATCTCATCTTGGAGCCTTCGCCGGCACTCTGTCGGAGGGGGAATCGACCACGGAGGGCTTCTACATCAACATCCTTGCCCCTCCGATGAGTTGTGAGTAGTTGACCACAGACCTACGGGTCCATAGTTATTAGCTAGATGGCTTCTTCACTCTTTTTGGATCTCAATACAATGTTCTCCCCCTCTCTTGTGGAGATCTATTCGATGTAAACTCTTTTTGCGGTGTGTTTGTCAAGATCCGATGAATTGTGGGTTTATCATCAAGTTTATCTATGAATAATATTTGAATCTTCTCTGAATTCTTTTATGTGTGATTGAGTTATCTTTGCAAGTCTCTTCGAATTATCAGTTTGGTTTGGCCTACTAGATTGATCTTTCTTGCCATGGGAGAAGTGCTTAGCTTTGGGTTCAATCTTGCGGTGTCTTTACCCAGTGACAGAAAGGGTTGCAAGGCACATATTGTATTGTTTCCATCGAGGATAACAAGATGGGGTTTATATCATATTACTTGAGTTTATCCCTCTACATCATGTCATCTTGCTTAATGCGTTACTCTGTTCTTATGAACTTAATACTCTAGATGCAGGCAGGAGTCGGTCGATGTGTGGAGTAATAGTAGTAGATGCAGGCAGGAGTCGGTCTACTTGTTGCGTACGTGATGCCTATATACATGATCATGCCTAGATAATCTCATAATTATTCGCTTTTCTATCAATTGCTCGACAGTAATTTGTTCACCCACCGTAATACTTATGCTATCTTGAGAGAAGCCACTAGTGAAATCTATGGCCCCCGGGTCTATCTCGTATCATATTTGCTTCCAATCTACTTTTATTTGCATCTTTACTTTTTTGCATCTATATTATAAAATACCAAAAATATATCTATCTTATCTTACTATCTTTATTAGATCTCTCTTTCGCAAGTGGCCGTGAAGGGATTGACAACCCCTTTATTGCGTCGGTTGCGAGTTCTCAGTTTGTTTGTGTAGGTGCGTGGGACTTTTGAGGAGCCTCCTACTGGATTGATACATTGGTTCTCAAAAACTAAGGGAAATACTTACGCTACTCTGCTGCATCACCCTCTCCTCTTCGAGGAAAACCAACGCAAGCTCAAGATGTAGCACACATCCATAGATTCATTATTATTCTCAATAAAAGTAGACAAAGGCATATCATTAGGGTCAATAGGATCACTCTTATTAGCAAATAATTTCATAAGTTCATCCATCTTTCCACTCAAAACATTAATCTCTTCTATCGCATGAACTTTCTTACTAGTAGATCTTTCGGTGTGCCATTGAGAATAATTAACCATAATATTATCTAGGAGTTTAGTAGCTTCTCCTAAAGTGATTTCCATAAAAGTGCCTCCCGCAGCCGAATCTACAAGATTTCTAGAAGCAAAATTCAATCCGGCATAAAAAATTTGTATGATCATCCATAAATTCAAACCATGTGTCGGGCAATTATGAATCATTAATTTCATCCTCTCCCAAGATTGTGCAACATGTTCATGATCTAGTTGCTTAAAATTCATAATATCGTTTCTAAGAGAGATGATCTTAGCAGGAGGAAAATACTTAGAGATAAAATCATCTTTGCACTTATTCCATGAATCAATACTATTTTTAGGCAAATACGAAAACCAAGTTTTAGCACGATCTCTAAGTGAAAACGGAAATAACTTCAATTTAGCAATATCATTATCCATGTCTTTCTTCTTTTGCATATCACACAAATCAACAAAATTGTTTAGATGAGTAGCGACATCTTCACTAGGTAGGCCGGAGAATTGATCTTTCATAACAAGATTCAACAAAGCAGCATTGATTTCACAAGATTCAGCATCATTAAGAGGAGCAATCCGAGTGCTAAGGGAATCATTATTATTGGTATTGGAAAAGTCACACAATTTAGTATTATCTTGAGCCATCTTGACAAGCAATTCAACACACAAGCACACAAGAGGCAAGCAAAAAAGAAGCGAACGGAAAAGAGAGGGCGAATAAAATGGCAAGGGTGAAGTGGGGGAGAGGAAAATGAGACGCAAATGGCAAATAATGTAATGCGAGGGAGATGAGTTTGTGATGGGTACTTGGTATGTCTTGACTTGAGCGAAGACCTCCCCGGCACCGACGCCAGAAATCCTTCTTGCTACCTCTTGAGCACTGCGTTGGTTTTCCCTTGAAGAGGAAAGGGTGATGCAGCAAAGTAGCATAAGTATTTCCCTCAGTTTTTGAGAACCAAGGTATCAATCCAGTAGGAGGCTCCTCACAAGTCCCTCGTACCTACACAAACAAACAACATCCTCGCAACCAACGCGATAAAGGGGTTGTCAATCCCTTCACGGTAACTTGCAAAAGTGAGATCTGACAGAGATAATAAGATAAGATAAATATTTTTGGTATTTTTATGATATAGATTGAAAAGTAAAGATTGCAAAATAAAGTAGATTGGAAACTTATATGATAAAAGATAGACCCGGGGGCCATAGGTTTCACTAGTGGCTTCTTTCAATATAGCATAAGTATTAAGGTGGGTGACCTAATTACTGTCGAGAAATTGATAGAAAGTGCATAGTGATGAGATTACCTAGGCATGATAATGTATATAGGCATCACGTCCACAACAAGTAGACCGACTCTTGCCTGCATCTACTACTATTACTCCACACATCGACCGCTATCCAGCATGCATCTAGAGTATTAAGTTCATAAGAACAGAGTAACACATTAGGCAAGATGACATGGTGTAGAGGAATAAGCTCAAACAATATGATATAAACCCCATCTTTTTATCCTCGGTGGCAACAATACAATACGTGCCTTGCTGCCCCTGCTGTCACACCGCAAGATTGAACCCAAAGCTAAGCACTTCTCCCATTGCAAGAAAGATCAATCTAGTAGGCCAAACCAAACTGATAATTCGAAGAGACTTGGAAAGATAACCAATCATACATAAAAAATTCAGAGGAGATTCAAATATTTTCCATAGATAAACTTGATCATAAACCCACAATTCATCGGATCTCGACAAACACACCGCAATAAGAGTTACATCGAATAGATCTCCAAGAAGATCGAGGAGAACTTTGTATTGATATTCAAAGAGAGAGAAGAAGCCACCTAGATAATAACTATGGACCTGAAGGTCTGTGGTAAACTACTCACAACTCATCGGAGAGGCCTTGCAGATGATGTAGAGGCCCTCCTTGATCGATTCCCCCTCCAGCGGAGCGCCGGCAAAGGCTCCAAGATGGGATCTCACGGATAAAGAAGGTTGTGGCGGTGGAAATAGGTTTTTGTGGTGCTCCTCGATGTTTTCAGGGTACGGGAGTATATATAGGCGAAAGAAGTAGGTCGGTGGAGCCTCAAGGGGCCCACGAGGGTGGGGGCGCGCCCACCCCCTAGGGCACGCCGGGCACCCTCGTGGCCGCCTCGACTGCTTCTTGACGTCCACTCCAAGTCTCCTCGGTTGCGTTTGTTCCAAAAAGATCGCTCCTGAAGGTTTCATTCCATTTGGACTCTGTTTGATATTCCTTTTCTTCGAGACACTGAAATAGGCAAAAAAAATAGCAAGTCGGGTTGGGCCTCCGATTAGTAGGTTAGTCCCAAAATTGATATAAAAGTGTATAGTAAAGCCCATCCAAAACGGGTAATATAATAGCATGGAAAAATAAAAAATTATAGATACATTGGAGACGTATCAGCCCCCGACACCGAAGAGATCACCCTTTAGCTCGCCTTCGCGCGATGCGCCCCGTTTGACCATCCCTGGAGTCCAACGACCACCAGGAGCGACACATGCATCGACTAGAGTCGTCGCGTCGCTATCTTCTCCAAGTCGACAACCTCGCCGCTGCACTATAAGCCGTCGTCGCCCTCCAATGTCTGATCTACTATTGACGCTCTAGATTAAATCGAATGAAGCGGTAGGTTCTTACTTAGTGAATCGGTTTATTTCTACGGTTGAGATCGAACCGATACGTCCGGCTTTCCATTTTAGTCGCACACTTCCATTTCTGCTAAAAATCGTCCGAGTGCGGTTTAGCGTTGGATTGCCCACCGTTTAGCCCAATAGCAGCCTGACACGTGCACTTGCCTGTATTTTTCTTTTTTGTTTCTGTTTCAAAAACAGAATAGTTCTGTTTTTAGAAATTCAATATCTTTTATGTTTTAGATCCAAATTGAGTGATTTTTTTGCATTAGTTTCAAAATTGCTTGAAGTTTCTGTTAGTGCCAGTGGATTTCTAATTTGAGTAGGTTAAATTTGAATGTGATAAAATTTGTTCAAATCACTAATTTGGTCATATCTGAGTTTAACAAAGTATTTTTGGTTGATTCTTTTTGCTATGGTTTTATTATTGTTTTGTCTATCCAGTGGCATATAGTGATTTATTTTTAGTTTATTTTAAATTATGGTTTTAGCAAAACAGTACTGTTTTATAGTAGTTTATAGGAATAGTGATATTTCCTTCAGATTTAATGGTTTTCGGTATTATTTTTTTGTCACTTTTGACAAGCTAGTTTACATTTCTGTTTATCAAAAGAAGAAAATTTTATTTTTATTTTAAAATTTTATTTTCTTTAGTTTTGTATGAAAACTTGTATAGGTCATAGATAGAGTTTTACAAAAGTTTTTTATGTGTTTCTTTATGCTGGTAAAAGTTTGTGAGAAATACTTTCTGTTATTTTAATAAACCTTTATTTATTTTCTGTTAACATATTTTTTTAAAAAATAATTGCTATTAAGTTTTTACTTAGGGAAAAACTATATTGGATGTTTTTAGTAGAGTCTTAGACTTTCCTTAGTAGTTTTCTTTGTAGTTTTATTTGAAGTTTCTTTGAATTGTAATTGAGTTTCTTTGTTGTTTTGATTGTTACTTTGAGTGCTAGAATTGTTTGCTATGATGTTTGCTTATATGAATGCTATGTCTGTTTAATATAGATTTTCAAAGGAGTGACGAATAGTAACAAGTTATTTCAGAGAGCGCTATTATCTTCATAAACTTACCAGGCAAGTTCACTTTGACCATGTTATTTCATACCTATGTTTTGATTGCATCTAGTGTCACCATTCATAATCCCTCCAGTAGTTATATTGACTTCTTGTAGTTGAGTAGAATGCATGAGGTAGGAACCCATCTTTCTGTTATCAAGCCCAGGATGCTATATAGTTTTAATGCTAAGCTATAGTAGACGGGGTTTGGTATGAGTGCTCGGGAGTGGTGTGAACAAGGAGGACTCTATGTCAATGACGACAACTCCATGATGGCATCTGCAAGTACTTCATCTTCAAGACTTCAAGACTTCAAGACTCGAGACAAGAATTCAATATACCTCTAGGTGGAGAATGGTTAAGAAGGGTACATGGTCCACCCAATACTCAGTGATTCTAGAGAAGCGTCGTGATATCATGTGGAAAGCTCCACCCAGGCTCAAAGAGACGAAAGAATACTTCATGCCTGGAAGCTTACCTGTGCAACCGCAAGTCACTATGGGCTCTGGCTTGGTTGACCCTAGTGGTGACTCTTGCTGGGACGGTACTAGCAGATGTGGAACTACGGTAGCATTGGATGAGCACCGGACAGTGGTCAGGGGGACTCTTCGGAAGACCATATTTCGGTTGTCTTGTTCTCAAACACCGTGAAGTGCAAGAACGTAAAAAGAGGGATCAAATCTTGCAGGTAAAGTGTACAAACCTCTACAGAGGGTTAAAACCTAATCGATTTGATGTGCCCCCGGTTACGGACAATTTGAGCCTTTGGACTTGGATCTATCTAGAAACTCTCAACATCGGATTGATAACTTAATTGTGGGCAACTTATGATGATATGGGTTATGAGACATCGGTTGGTGGAACCATGTCATGTATAGGTATGTGCTTTGTAGTAGTGAATTATGGGACATTTCCTTTATTGTAGGGAAAATAAAACCAGCTTTTATGCAAAAACATCAGACACAGAGCCACAAAGCCATATTGCATATGGAATAGTATTATCATCTGCTTTCTCATGTTGTGATCTTGTCGGTACATTCCATGTACTGACCTACACGACTGTAATGTATCATGTCGCAGGATTGTCTATGACGAGTGATTTTCGTTGTAGGGTTATGGTCTGCACTCAACCTGCCGATGGCATTGATGGGACTCCGCACCCGATTGTTTGTTTTCGCTAAGGCTTATGAGGTATATATCAGTTTTAGGTTATTTATACATGTGATTGCACTTTGATATATACATTGATGTACTGTGTGTGCCAGCATATTGATCCAGGGATGGCACAGATACACAAAGGCTTGACCGTTTGAGGTTGGGTCGCTACAGATATGGTATCAAAGCACATGTTGATTGTAGGACGTGACCCTAGAAACCGGAAAGCCCCTAGGACATGATGTCCCTAAAACTTTATTTTCAAAAGGATCCACTACTTCTCATCTTTTCTGATTTTATCAAATAATCCCCCTGAGCTCAAATTGTTAGAATATACCCATTTCCCTTTTGACCACACGGAGGATCAACTGAAGCCGCTTTAAGAAGGACAAGATATCAGACAAATGATGACCTCTTCAGAGTAAACAAGATTTCACCATGCATTAGAAGAGTTGAAGCTACAACAATTGAAGACTCCGAAGACTTGAAGATGTTGAAGACTTCAAAGATTTATTTGACATTTAGAAGACCAAACCCCTGTTATATACTTACGTTAGATGTGATGATTTGTGAGCTGTCATTTGTTTGATGTCTTTCCGACAGCCATAAAATAAAACCTGTTTCTTCAAACCTTTTGTTTGTATTGTGTGTATCCCTCCTCACCTCTTCCGTATCTCAACATGAAACCCTTGGACCCTAATAGATTATGAATGAAGATGGACTTGTATTCTCTAGACTGACGACTCGGCTGGAGGTAGAGCTACGGATTCAGAACATGGAGGATCACCTCAAGAAAAAAATTGATTGCAAGGAAGTATGAGGTTCAATACACTCTTTGGTACTTTATAAAAAGTGTTGCAACCTGGTGGAAGATGCATCAAGCCATACAAGGATATATTGGAGCAAGAACGTGGGAGGAATTCAACAAGACTCTATTAAGATCCCGTCTCATCCAGAAGGATCGTGAAAACCCGAAGAAGAAACCTTCTGCCTGCAAGATCTATGGAGAAATAGGACACACCCATGAAGAACACAAGGATGGATGCCCTTATTGTGAGGAAAATCACCTAGAGGAAGAATGCCCAAGTAGGCAGGTGACTTGTTCCCTGTGTGAAGGAACTACACACTACCCTGCTCAATTTCACATTTACCCTAAGGTACAAGAAATTACCAAGCAGCGAAAAAAATCCCTCAGGGAAAGTTTAGAAGAATCCGTGATGAAGGAAGTTATTGAAGACCCTGATGGAGAAGGCCTAAACAGATTTTACGCTCATGCTTGCTATTCATGTGGAGACGAAGGACATTTTTCCCAGTATTGCACAAAGGAAAGAGAAGAGCATCTTAGAGACTTTTTGACAGCAGAAGTGAAGTTTCACCCTCATGAAATAGAAGCTTTGTCATTACAGAGAAATCCATGAAGAGAAAACGAAGGCATCCCAAGAAAAACCCAATTTTTGCAGAAAAAGACCTGAGTTATATCACATGTTTAAAGTGCAAGACCTTAGGTCACTATGCCAATATGTGTCCGGAGAAGAAACCAGAGGAGAAACCAAGAACCCAAAGAGCAGACACCATCCCCAAGAAGCCACGGGACTTGTCGTAAGTTATTTGTTTTCATTGCAGGGAAGCGGGACATTATGCTACTAAAAGTCCCAACAAGATGAAAGCTAGAGCTGAGTAGTTGGAATTTTGATGTTGGTAGTAAGTGTAGTAGGTAGCAAATTTATTTTTCATGAGTACAATGAGTTGAGTTATGTAATGGGTGCTTAGAGATTGTAAGGATCATGAAATCAATAAATTTAAAGTGTCCTACTTTCATATGTTGAATTGTATAAGTTATTACTTTACGAACACAGATGTTGACCATTTTCGAGGATATGAGAAATATGGTCCATGGAAGAATTTGTGCATTTCAGGGGTGGTAGTACCCTGTGAGGACACTTGACCCATGGAAAGGATAATGATATTCGACAGAGTGGAGTTTGGACAAAATGAGTTGGAGTTTTGTTTTTGATATGATGGATATGAAGGAAGGAAGTACTGATGGAACTATAGTAGGTGTAATGTTGGAATATGGAACAATTGTAACTCCCAGGATGAGTTAAAGCATACAGGTGTTCAAGTGGGTCCATAACCCATAGGCCCAGGAAATTAATAAGGATCAAGAACTCCCTGGAAGAAGAAATATTGGAAGAAGTTATGATTTGATCAGCACACGTTTCTGCTACCTCTTGAGCACTGCGTTGGATTTCCCCGAAGAGGAGAGGATGATGCAGTAAAGTAGCGTAAGTATTTCCCTTAGTTTTTGAGAACCAAGGTATCAATCCAGTAGGAGACCACGCACAAGTCCCTCGTACCTACACAAAACGATAGCAACTCGCAACCAACGCTTAGAGGTTGTCAATCCCTTCACGGTCACTTACGAGAGTGAGATCTGATAGAGATAATATTTTTGGTATTTTTGATAGATAGATGCAAAGTAAAAAGTAAAGGCAAAGTAAAAAACAAAGCAAGTAAATAAAGTGATATAGATTGATATGATGAGAATAGACCCGGGGGCCATAGGTTTCACTAGTGGCTTCTCTCAAGAGCATAAGTATTCTATGGTGGGTGAACAAATTACTGTTGAGCAATTGACAGAATTGAGCATAGTTATGAGTATATCTAGGAAATGATCATGTATATAGGCACCACGTCCAAAATAAGTAGATCGAAATGATTCTGCATCTACTACTATTACTCCACTCATCGACCGCTATCCAGCATGCATCTAGAGTATTAAGTAAAAACAGAGTAACGCCGTAAGCAAGATGACATGATGTAGAGGGATAAATTCATGCAATATGATAAAAACCCCATCTTGTTATCCTTGATGGCAACAATACAATACGTGCCTTGCAACTCTTTCTGTCACTGAGTAAGGACACCGCAAGATTGAACCCAAAGCTAAGCACTTCTCCCATTGCAAGAACTACCAATCTAGTTGGCCAAACCAAAAAGGATAATTCAAAGAGACTTGCAAAGATAACTCAATCATACATAAAAGAATTCAGAGAAGAATCAAATATTTTCCATAGATAATACTGGATCATAAACCCACAATTCATCGGTCTCAACAAACACACCGCAAAAATAAGATTACATCGAATAGATCTCCACGAGAGAGGGGGAGAACATTGTATTGAGATCCAAAAAGAGAGAAGAAGCCATCTAGCTACTAGCTATGGACCCGAAGGTCTGAAGTAAACTACTCACACTTCATCGGAGGGGCTATGGTGATGATGTAGAAGCCCTCCATGGTGTATGCCCCCTCCGGCGGAGCTCCGGAACAGGACCCAAGATGGGATCTCATGGATACAGAAGGTTGCGGCGGTGGAATTAGGTTTTTGGCTCCTGCTCTGATAGTTTGGGGATACGTAGGTATATATAGGAGGAAGGAGTACGTCGGTGGAGCTCCGAGGGGCCCACGAGGTAGGGGGCGCGCCCAGGGGGGCGTGCCCTCCACGCTCGTGACCTCCTCGGACACTTCTTGGAGTAGGGTCCAAGTCTCCTGGATCACGTTCGGTTGGAAAATCACGATCCCGAAGGTTTCATTCCGTTTGGACTCCGTTTGATATTATGTTTCTTCGAAATACTGAAAAAGGCAAAAAAACAGCAATTCTAGGCTGGGCCTCCTGTTAATAGGTTAGTCCCAAAAGTAATATAAAAGTGGAAAATAAAGCCCAATATAGTCCAAAACAGTAGATAAAGTAGCATGGAGCAATAAAAAATTATAGATACGTTGAGACGTATCAGGCATCCGCAAGCTTAATTCCTGCTCGTCCTCGAGTAGGTAAATGATAAAAAAGAATTTTTGATGCGGAGTGACTTTGGCATAATTTCAATGTAAATCTTCTTAATTGTGATATGAATATTCAGATCCGAAAGATTCAAGACAAAAGTTCATATTGACACAAAAATAATAATACTTCAAGCATACTAATCAAAGCAATCATGTCTTCTCAAAATAACATGGATAAATAAAGTTCATCCCTACAAAATCATATAGTCTGGTTGTTGCTCTATCTTCATCACACAAAGTATTTAATCATGCACAACCCCGATGACAAGCCAAGCAATTGTTTCATACTTTAATAATCTCAAACTCTTTCAATTTTCACGTAATACATGAGCGTGAGCCATGGACATAGCACTATAGGTGGAATAGAATGGTGGTTGTGGAGAAGACAAAAGGAGAAGATAGTCTCACATCAACTAGGCGTATCAACGGGCTATAGATATGCCCATCAATAGATATCAATGTGAGTGCATAGGGATTGCCATGCAACGGATGCACTAGAGCTATAAGCATATGAAAGCTCAACAAAAGAAACTAAGTGGGTGTGCATCCAACTCGCTTGCTCACGAAGACCTAGGGCACTTTTGAGGAAGCCCATCATTGGAATATACAAGCCAACTTCTATAATGAAGATTCCCATTAGTATATGAAAGTGACAACATAGGAGACTCTCTATCATGAAGATCATGGTGCTACTTTGAGGCACAAGTGTGGTAAAAGGATAGTAGCATTGTCCCTTCTCTCTTTTTCTCTCATTTTTTTATTTGGGCCTTTTTTATGGCCTCTTTTTTTTTGTCCGGAGTCTCATCCCGACTTATGGGGGAATCATAGTCTCCATCATCCTTTCCTCACTTGGGACAATGCTCTAATAATTATGATCATCACACTTTTATTTTTCTTACAACTCAACAATTACAACTCGATACTTAGAACAAAGTATGACTCTATATGAATGCCTCCGTTCGGTGTACCAGGATATGCAATGAATCATGAGTGACATGTATGAAATAATTATGAAGATGGCCTAGCCACAAATACAATGTCAACTACATGTTCATGCAAAAAGCAATATGACAATGATGGAGCGTGTCATAATAAACGGAACGGTGGGAAGTTGCATGGCAATATATCTCGGAATGGCTATGGAAATGCCATGATAGGTAGGTATGGTGTCTGTTTTAAGGAAGGTATATGGTGGGTGTATGATACCGGCGAAAAGTGCACGGTATTAGAGAGGCTAGCAAAGGTGGAAAGATGAGAGTGCGTATAATCCATGGACTCAACATTAATCATAAGAACTCATGCACTTGTTGCAAAAATTTAGAAGTCATTAAAAACCAAAGCACTATGCGCATGCTCCTAGGGGGATAGATTGGTAGGAAAAGACCATCGCTCGTCCCCGGCCGCCACTCATAAGGAAGACAATCAATAAATAAAATTGTGATCCAACTTCATCACAAAGCGGTTCACCATACGTGCATGCTACGGGACTTGCAAACTTCAACACAAGTATTTCTCAAATTCATAATCACCCAACTAACATGACTTTGATATTATCACCTCCATATCTCAAAACAATTATCAAGCATCAAACTCATCTTAATATTCAATTCACTCAAAAGAAAGTTTCACATATCTTGAACACCAAGTATATTAACATTAAGCAAATTACCATGCTATTAACGACTCTCAAAATAATCTAAGTGAGGCATGAGAGATCAATAGTTTCTTTAAAACAAATCCACCACCGTGCTCTAAAAGATCTAAGTGAAGTACTAGAGCAAAAATTATCACGCTCAAAAGATATAAGTGAAGCACTATGAGCAAAACTATCAAGCTCAAAAAATATAAGTGAAGCACTATGAGCAAAACTATCAAGCTCAAAAGATATAAGTTAAGCACATAGAGTATTCTAACAAATTCCAATTCATGTATGGATCTCTCAAAAGGTGTGTACAGCAAGGATAATTGTGGTAGACTAACAAGCAAAGACACAAATAATACAAGACGCTCCAAGCAAAACACATATCATGTTGGTGAATAAAAATATAGCTCCAAGTAAATTACCGATGGAAGTGGACGAAAGAGGGGATGCCTTCCGGGGCATCCCCAAGCTTTGACTTTTTGGTGTCCTTGGATTATATTTGGGGTGCCATGTGCATCCCCAAGCTTAGGCTCTTGCCACTATTTGTTCCATAATCCATCAAAAGAATTCACCCAAAACTTGAAAACTTCACAACACAAAACTCAACAGAAATCTCGTGAGCTCCGTTAGAGAAAGAAAACAAAAGACTACTTCAAGGTACTGTAATGAACTCATTCTTTATTTATATTGATGTTAAACCTACTGTATTCCAACTTCTCTATGGTTTATAAACTAATTTACTAGCCATAGATTCATCAAAATAAGCAAACAACACACGAAAAACAGAATCTGTCAAAAACAGAACAGTCTGTAGCAATCTATAACTAACTCAAACTTCTTGAAATCTAAAAATTCTACCAAAATAGGAAGTCCTGTAAAAAATTTTTATTGATCAGCAGAAAAAAGAATCAACGCAAACGCACGTTCCTGTGATTTATCATAACTAAATTCGTGCGTGCAAAGTTTCTGTTTTTCAGCACAATCAAATCAACTATCATCGTAGGTTATCCTATAGGTCCTACTTGGCACAAACACTAATTAAAACATAAAACCACATCCAAACAGAAGTTAGATGGATTATTTATTCCTAAACATAAGCAAAAACAAAAACACAAAATAAAATTGGGTTGCCTCCCAACAAGTGCTATCGTTTAACGCCCCTAGCTAGGCATAAAAGCAAGGATAGATCTAAGTCGTGCCGTAATAATAAGATAGATCTTGAAAGCTCAGCTCGTATTCTCTACATTCAGCAGCAAGTTTCCTTTGAGGCAAGCAAAAATAATCAAAAGGGCTAAATTTAGCGGGACAAAAATCCCCAAGATCAATCACGGGAGGAACGAGTTCCTCCCTTGGCCCTTCATAGTGCACAACTATTTCATCACTGAAAGCATTCTTTTGGCAAAATCTTGTGAGCTTATACTCGAGAGAGTATCCTAGCTCATTATTTCTAAGGGCAAAATCATTACTAAGCTCGTTAATGCAATCAACTAAGACATTGATAGGGACCTTTTTTCTAAGGTTTTCATTGAAAGCGACATAGTCCAAAGATTGAAAACGTCTAATTTCCTCTTGATCATAGAGGATTGCTTCTATGGGTGGATGACCGGCGTCCACCCTATAGTGCGCAAAGATTTCTTTGGCTTCTCTTATGATAAATCTAAATTCATGAGCCAAAAAGATAGTAACAGCGCGCTTAATAGAAGAGTGCTCAATATGAGAGAATTCTAAGAAAATTCTCTGTATGCAAGGGTGCATATGCATAAGTTGTCTTTCAAGTTCAACCACAAGCATAGCTATAGCATCCTCAAGGCTACTAGTTCTATGAAGAATAGAACAGCCCATGGAAGGTAAAGCACCGGCACAAGTAAAGAAATCTTGAATAACACCTTTGCCAATGATGTTACCACTACTGATTCGAAACTTTTTGGTATGCAAGATAGGAGGTTCATCGGTCGGAGCCTCGGGATTTTATGTGTTATCATTGTTGTCCATATCAACGATAATCTCCCCAATTTCAGACATAGCGGCAAAAAAGAAGTAAGGCGGAAGAAAGCAAACAAAAGGTAAAGGAGGAGGAGATTGGGAAAGAGAGGGCAAATAAAACGACAAGGGTGAAGTGGGGGAGAGGAAAACGAGAGGCAAATGGCAAATAATGTAATGCGAGAGATAGGGATTGCGATGGGTACTTGGTACGGTTGACTTGCTTGTGTGAGCCTCCCCGGCAACGGCGCCAGAAATTCTTCTTGCTACCTCTTGAGCACTGCGTTGGATTTCCCCGAAGAGGAGAGGATGATGCAGTAAAGTAGCGTAAGTATTTCCCTCAGTTTTTGAGAACCAAGGTATCAATCCAGTAGGAGACCACGCACAAGTCCCTCGTACCTACACAAAATGATAGCAACTCGCAACCAACGCTTAGGGGTTGTCAATCCCTTCACGGTCACTTACGAGAGTGAGATCTGATAGAGATAATATTTTTGGTATTTTTGATAGATAGATGCAAAGTAAAAAGTAAAGGCAAATTAAAAACAAAGCAAGTAAATAAAAGTGATATAGATTGATATGATGAGAATAGACCCGGGGGCCATAGGTTTCACTAGTGGCTTCTCTCAAGAGCATATGTATTCTACGCTGGGTGAACAAATTACTGTTGAGCAATTGACAGAATTGAGCATAGTTATGAGTATATCTAGGCAATGATCATGTATATAGGCATCACGTCCAAAACAAGTAGATCGAAACGATTCTACATCTACTACTATTACTCCACTCATCGACCGCTATCCAGCATGCATCTAGAGTATAAAGTAAAAACAGAGTAACGTCGTAAGCAAGATGACATGATGTAGAGGGATAAATTCATGCAATATGATAAAAAACCATCTTGTTATCCTCGATGGCAACAATACAATACGTACCTTGCAACTCTTTCTGTCACTGAGTAAGGACACCGCAAGATTAAACCCAAAGCTAAGCACTTCTCCCATTGCAAGAACTATCAATCTAATTGGCCAAACCAAAAAGGATAATTCGAAGAGACTTGCAAAATAACTCAATCATACATAAAAGAATTGAGAGAACAATCAAATATTTTCCATAGATAATACTGGATCATAAACCCACAATTCATCGGTCTCAACAAACACACCGCAAAAATAAGATTACATCAAATAGATCTCCACGAGAGAGGGGGAGAACATTGTATTGAGATCCAAAAAGAGAGAAGAAGCCATCTAGCTACTAGCTATGGACCCGAAGGTCTGAAGTAAACTACTCACACTTCATCGGAGGGGCTATGGTGATGATGTAGAAGCCCTCCATGGTGGATGCCCCCTCCGGCGGAGCTCCGGAACAGGCCCCAAGATGGGATCTCGTGGATACAGAAGGTTGCGGCGGTGGAATTAGGTTTTTGGCTCCTGTTCTGATCGTTCGGGGATACATAGGTATATATAGGAGGAAGGAGTACGTCGGTGGAGCTCCGAGGGGCCCATGAGGTAGGGGGCACGCCCAGGGGGGCGCGCCCTCCACCCTCGTGACCTCCTCGGACACTTCTTGGAGTAGGGTCCAAGTCTCCTGGATCACGTTCGGTTGGAAAATCACGATCCCGAAGGTTTCATTCCGTTTGGACTCCGTTTGATATTCTGTTTCTTCGAAATACTGAAAAAGACAAAAAATAGCAATTCTGGGCTGGGCCTCCTGTTAATAGGTTAGTCCCAAAAATAATATAAAAGTGGAAAATAAAGCCCAATATAGTCCAAAACAGTAGATAAAGTAGCATGGAGCAATAAAAAATTATAGATACGTTGGAGACGTATCAGTTTCTTAGGAGGATACGAAAACCCGAGTATTGGAAGAAATGTTAGATGTTTGGTTCAGCTTGCATAACCCGTGGATTTACCCGAACCCAGTTTGAGGACAAGAGAAATTCTGCAATGCTTGTGAGAATGCCCGAGTGTTAGAACTGTGAGATTCGCTAAACCTTATTGATACGTCTCCAACGTATCTATAATTTTTTATTGTCCATACTATTATATTACCCCTTTTGGATGTTTATGGGCTTTATTTTACACATTTATATCATTTTTGGGACTAACCTACTAACCGGAGGCCCAGCCTGTATTGCTGTTTTTTTTGCCTATTTCGGTATTTCGAAGAAAAGGAATATCAAACGGAGTCCAAATGGAATGAAACCTTCGGGAGCATGATTTTTGGAACGAATGTGATCCGGAGAGCTTGGAGTGCAAGTCAAGAAGCAGCCGAGGCCCCCACGAGATA
>NC_041391.1:465710434-465728096 GCF_002162155.2 Triticum dicoccoides | reverse complement strand
CCACTGATGTACTTATTTCTCCTATATATACCTACGTACCCCGAAAACATCCAGGAGCAGCACGAAACACAATTTCCACCGCCGTAAGCTTCTGTATCCGCGAGATCCCATTTTGGAGCCCTTGCCGGCACTTTGTCGGAGGGGGAAGCAACCATGGAGGGCCTCTACATCAACATCCTTGCCCCTCCGATGAGTTGTGAGTAGTTTGCCACAGACCTACGGGTCCATAGTTATTAGCTAGATGGCTTCTTCTCTCTTTTTGGATCTCAATACAATGTTCTCCCCCTCTCTTGTGGAGATCTATTTGATGTAAACTCTTTTTGCGGTGTGTTTGTCGAGATCCGATGAATTGTGGGTTTATGATCAAGTTTATCTATGAATAATATTTGAATCTTCTTTGAATTCTTTTATGTATGATTGAGTTATCTTCGCAAGTCTTTTCGAATTATCAGTTTGGTTTGGCCTACTAGATTGATCTTTCTTGCCATGGGAGAAGTGCTTAGCTTTGGGTTCAATCTTGCGGTGTCCTTACCCAGTGACAGAAAGGATTGCAAGGCACACATTGTATTGTTGCCATCGAGGATAACAAGATGGGGTTTATATCATATTGCTTGAGTTTATCCCTCTACATCATGTCATCTTGCTTAATGTGTTACTCTGTTCTTATGAACTTAATACTCTAGATGCATGCTGGATAGCGGTCGATGTGTGGAGTAATAGTAGTAGATGCAGGCAGGAGTCGGTCTACTTGTTATGGACGTGATGCCTATATACATGATCATGCCTAGATAATCTCATAACTATGCACTTTTCTATCAATTGGTCGATAGTAATTCGTTCACCCACCGTAATACTTATGCTATCTTGAGAGAAGCCACTACTGAAACCTATGGCCCCCGGGTCTATCTCTTATCATATTTGCTTTCAATCTACTTTTATTTGCATCTTTACTTTTTGCATCTATATTATAAAATACCAAAAATATATTTATCTTATCATACTATATTTATTAGATCTCACTTTCGCAAGTGGCCGTGAAGGGATTGACAACCCCTTTATTGCGTTGGTTGCGAGATCTCAGTTTGTTTCTGTAGGTGCGTGGGACTTTTGAGGAGCCCCTACTGGATTGATACCTTGGTTCTCAAAACTGAGGGAAATACTTACGCTACACTTGCTGCATCACCCTCTCCTCTTCGAGGAAAACCAACGCAAGCTCAAGACGTAGCACTTATACAGGGTAATGATTTAGGTGCAAAATGGATTGATCACCATACCGACTTACTCTGATCATTCACTCTTGCTATTCGGCATGGTAAATCTAGAGTGACTTGCCCATAGTAGAGAGACGACGATATCGAGACCTTGTTTAAACCTTGGAATGGTAGGACAATTGATCCAAGTACAGGAAACCGTTGCCAACCGTAGGATATACGGTGAGATTCAACCCAGACCCTTTTCCAGGAGAAACCTGTAACGGTTGACCACCATGAGATCTCGACAGTTGTTTAGTATTGGCGACAAACCCATCGGATAATAAGAGCTAGTCTCGGAAGGACCTTATTTTGATGAAAAGACACAAGATTGTAATAAAAGAAGTTATGCCCTTACCGGAGAGAACAAGTGAAAGAGTTTTGCCGGAGAATAGGAGAAGACCCACACCGTCGACCCTACGGAGGGAGTGCATGAGTTTTGTTGGAATCATAAGCCTGTTTTTAAGTGTGGTAGCACCCTAGACCTTTCCGACCAATGGATTTGCAAGAAGACCCTCCAACCCTAACTTTCTTTCTAGCCTCTTCGAATCTCGAGGACGAGATTCATTTTAAGGGTGGTAGTTTGCAACATCCCAAAATTTTAAATTTTGGAATGTTATAATAAATAATAAATAGTTTTGATTGTTTGTTTGATTTTTGTGTGAATGAATGATTGACATTTAGTGAAATTTGAAACTTTTTGAAAGTTTAATGAGAGGAAATTAAATGACTTTCCCAAACTTTCACTTTGCATGTTGACATCAAGGATTTAAAATTCATTTCTTCACAAAACCCTAGAGTGAAGATAATATGACTTCTTCCATTAGAAATGGAAGTGGTTTATAAGAGAATCGAATTCCATCTGAAAACAATTCCAAACCAAAAACTTTATGCAACTCAATGATTGTCATGAGAGAGGTTAAGATGACTTCTTTCGAAATATATGAAATAGAGTTGGAAGTGGTTTGAAATTCAATACTCAAACCCTTTTAGGAGTTATTTGACTTTTATTCAAATTATTTTCCTCCTAAAAATAAATAAATGGAAATAAGGGTAAAATGATTCCCTTCAATGGAAAATTAGGAGAAGCTAATTTTGAAATAATTTTGGTATTTTAAAAATGATTTTTATTGGGTTTTATTGCAAGAGTAGCACTGTCTGAATTTTGTGTTTTTGTGTCTATTTTATCTTAGTTTGTAAAATAGTCCATGTTCTAGGATTTCTTTTTATGAACATTTTGAGATATTATATGCCTATATGATATTTGTATTTTGTTCAGTTTATGTTTTGTTTCCTACTTTGTTTTATTTAAAAAAATGGCCGAAGCCAACGGACCGAGGCCCACCTCACCTTCTCTCTTTCACCGACACATCTCACCCTCCACCCACGCGAGCGCCGTGCGAGCGCCGAAACGCTATCCACCGATCGCCCGATCCCTCGCTCGTTCCTCACTCCCCGACACCCCTACCCCACCGACCAACCGCGCCCGCTCCCAACTCTCTCTCCTCGCTATCTCTGACCACTGGGCCCACTCGTCATCCCCCTCCTCTATCTCTTCTTTCGTGTTCGTGATCGAATCCTGCCTGATTCGATTTGTTCATTGCCCCTCGCGCACGCCCACCTCCTTATAAATAATGCCCTCTCTTTTTCCGTCCGATTTTCGCAAAAATCGTGGCCTCTCGATCCCGTTTCACCTCTGGTCCGGTCTCGCCGGAGTTCTCACCGGAGCTCCATTGCCGCACAATTTGCCTCGCTACCAGAGGTATCCCAAGCCCCTGTTCTTCACCCTCGCTTCCCCTCGAAACTCTGCATCCCTCTGGCCTCTTTTATTATGCAGATCCGCACGGGCAAGTGCATCCCAACTACTCCTGCATCTCATCTGAGCCGCCCGCCGCTCTAGCCGCTTGTCGTTATCGCAAGAGGACGCCCCCGGCACCGAAGAGATCACCCTTGAGCTCGCCTTCGCGCGATGCGCCCCGTCCGACCATCCCTGGAGTCTAGCGACCACCAGGAGCAACGCCCGCATCGACCAGAGCCACCGCGTCGCTGTCTTCTCCAAGTCCGACGACCTCGCCGCTGCACTGTAAGCCATCTTTGCCCTCCACCGCCCTATCTATTATTGACGCTCTTTTTTTTTTTTTGAAGGATATTATTGACGCTCTAGATTAGATTGAACGAAGCGGTAGGTTCTTACTTAATGAATCAGTTTATTTCTACGGTTTAGATCGAACTGGTAGGTCCGGTTTTCCGTTTTAGTCGCACACTCCCATTTCTGATAAAAATGGGCCGAGCGCAGTTTAGCGTTGGATCGCCCACCGTTTAGCCCAGTAGCAGCCTGACACGTGCACTTGCCTGTTTTTTTTCTTTTTCGTTTCTGTTTCAAAAACAGAATAGTTTTGTTTTCAGAAATTCAATATCTTTTATGTTTTAGATCCAAGAGTGATTATTTTTGCATTAGATTCAAAATTTCTTGAAGTTTATGTTAGTGCCAGTGGATTTCTAATTTGAGTAGGTTAAATTTGAATTTGATAAAAATTGCTCAAATCACTAATTTGGTCATATTTTGCGTTTTACAAAGTATTTTTGGTTGATTCTTTTTTCTATAGTTTTGTTATTGTTTTGTCTATCCAGTGGCATATAGTGATTTATTTTTTGTTTATTTTATATTAGGGTTTTAGAAAAACAGTACGTTTTATAGTAGTTTATAGGAATAGTGATATTTCCTTTAGATTTAATGGTTTTTAGTATTATTTTTTGTCACTTTTGACAAGTTAGTTTAGGTTTCTGTTTATCAACAGTAGAAAAAAAATTATTTTTATTTTAAAAAAAAATCTTTAGTTTTGTATGAAAACTTGTATAGGTCATGGATGGAGTTTTACAAAAGTTTTTTTTATGTGTTTCTTTTTGCTGGTAAAAGTTTATGAGATATAATTTCTGTTATTTTAATAAAACTTTATTTATTTTTTGTTAACTTATTTGTTTAAATTTTTAATTGCTATTAAGTTTTTACTTAGGGAAAAACTATATTAGATGTTTTTAGTAGAGTCTTAGACTTTCCTTAGTAGTTTTCCTTGTAGTTTTATTTGAAGTTTCTTTGAATTGCAATTGAGTTTCTTTGTTGTTTTGATTGTTATTTTGAGTGCTAGAATTGTTTGCTAGGATATTTTCTTATATGAATGTTATGCCTGTTTAATATAGATTTCCAAAGGAGTGACAAATAGTAACAAGTTATTTCGGAGAGCGTTATTATCTTCATCAGCTTACCAGGCAAGTTCACTTTGACCATGTTATTTCATACCTATGTTTTTATTACATCTAGTGTCACCATTCATAATCCCTCCAGTAGTTATATTGACTTATTGTAGTTGAGTAGAATGCATGAGGTAGGAACCCATCTTTCTGTTATCAAGCCCGGGACGCTATATAATTTTAATGCTACACTATAGTAGATGGGGTTTGGTATGAGTGCTCAGGAGTGGTGTGAAGGAGGACTCTACGTCAATGACGACAACTCCATGATGGCATTATCAAGGACTTCATCTTCAGGACCTCAAGAGTTCAAGACTCGAGAAAAGAATACAATATACCTCTAGGTGGAGAATGTTTAAGAAGGGTACATGGTGCACCCAGTACTCAGTGATTCCGGAGAAGCGTCGTGATATCATGCGGAAAGCTCCACCCAGGCCCAAAGAGACGGAAGAATACTTCATGCCTGGAAGCTTACCTATGCAACCGCAAGCCACTATGGGCTCTGGCTTGGTTGACCCTAGTGGTGACTCTTGCTGGGAACAACAGGTAATACATAACAGTAGCCCTTAGGAACAACAGGTAATACATAATCATTGGGGGACCTTCATCATCACTATCATCAGTAATAGGATCTTCAGTAATTTCATTCCCCCTAACTCTAGCAAATTGTTCATCTAGAAATTCACCTAATGGCAAAGTAGTATCCAGCACAGAAGTAGTTTCATCATGCATAGCAGAACTGGCATCATCAATAACATGCGATATATCAAAATTCATAATAGTAGCAGGTTTAGGTGTCGCAAGCCTACTAATAACGGAAGGATAATCTAGTGCAGAGCTAGATGGCAGTTCCTTACCTCCCCTCGTAGTTGAGGGCAAAATAGTAGTTTGATTGTCTTTCAAGTTCTTCATAGTGATCAACAGATATAAATCCCAAGTGACTCAGAGAATAGAGCTATGCTCCCCGGCAACGGCGCCAGAAATTAGTCTTGATAACCCACAAGTATAGGGGATCACAACAGCTTTCGAAGGTAGAGTATTCAACCCAAATTTATTGATTCGACACAAGGGGAGCCAAAGAATATTCTTGAGTATTAGCAGTTGAGTTGTCAATTCAACCACACATGAATAACTTAGTATCTGCAGCAAAGTGTTTAGTAGCAAAAGTGGTATGATAATAAAGGTAGCGGTAGCAAAAGTAAAGATAAATATTTTTGGGGTTTTGTAGTGGTTGTAACAGTAGCAACAGAAAAGTAAATAAGCGAAGAACAATATGTGAAAAGCTCGTAGGCAATGGATAAGTGATGGATAATTATGCCGGATGCGATTCCTCATGCAATAGTTATAACATAGGGTGATACAGAACTAGCTCCAATTCATCAATGTAATGTAGGCATGTATTCCGTAAATAGTCATGTGCTTATGGAAAAGAACTTGTATGACGTCTTTTGTCCTACCCTCCCGTTGAAGCGGGGTCCTAGTGGAAACTAAGGGATATTAAGGCCTCCTTTTAATAGAGAACCGGACCAAAGCATTAACACATAGTGAATACATGAACTCCTCAAACTACGGTCATCACCGAGAAGTATCCCGATTATTGTCACTTCGGGGTTGTCGGATCATAACACATAATAGGTGACTATAGACTTGCAAGATAGGATCAAGAACACACATATATTCATGAAAACATAATAGGTTCAGATCTGAAATCATGGCACTCGGGCCCTAGTGACAAGCATTCAACATAGCAAAGTCATAGCAACATCAATCTCAGAACATAGTGGATACTAGGGATCAAACCCTAACAAAACTAACTTGATTACATGGTAAATCTCATCCAACCCATCACCGTCCAGCAAGCCTACGATGGAATTACTCACGCACGACGATGAGCATTGTGAAATTGGTGATGGAGGATGGTTGATGATGACGACGGCGACGAATCCCCCTCTCCAGAGCCCCGAACGGACTCCAGATCAGCCCTCCCGAGAGAGATTAGGGCTTGGCGGCGGCTCCGTGTCGTAAAACGCAATGAAACTTTCTCCCTGATGTTTTTCTCCCCGAGACGGTATATATGGAGTTGGAGTTGAGGTCGGAGGAGGTCCAGGGGGCCCATGAGATAGGGGGGCGCGCCCTAAGGGGGCGCCCCCCTGTCTCGTCGACAGGCCATGGGCCCCCTGGCACTAATTCTTTCGCCAAAAATTCTTATTAAATCTGAAAAGTGCCTCCGTGGATTTCCAGGACATTCCGAGAACTTTTCTTTTCTACACATAAAACAACATCATGGCAGTTCTGCTGAAAACAACGTCAGTCCGAGTTAGTTTCATTCAAATCATGCAAGTTAGAGTCCAAAACAAGGGAAAAAGTGTTTGGAAAAGTAGATACGTTAGAGACGTATCAACTCCCTCAAGCTTAAACCTTTGCTTGTCCTCAAGCAATTCAGTTGATAAACTGAAACTGATAAAGAAAAACTTTTACAAACTCTGTTTGCTCTTGTTGTTGTAACATGAAAAGTCAGCATTCAAGTTTCAGCAAATATTATGAACTAACCATGCTAACAATAACATATAGGTCTCACAATTACTCATATCAATAACATAATCAGCTAGCGAGCCATAATAATAAAACTTGGATGACAACACTTTCTCAAAATAATCATAACATGATATAACAAAATGGTATCTCGCTAGCCCTTTCTGAGACCGCAAAACATAAATGCAGATCACCTTTAAAGATCAAGGACTGACTAAACATTGTAATTCATGGTAAAAGAGATCCAGTCAAGTCATACCCAATATAAACCAATGATAATGAATGCAAATGACAGTGTGCTCTCCAGCGGGTGCTTTTAATAAGAAGGATGATGACTCAACATAAAAGTAAATAGATAGGCCCTTCGCAGAGGGAAGCAGGGATTTGTAGAGGTGCCAGAGCTCGATTTTAAAATAGAGATTTAAATAGCATTTTGAGCGGCATACTTTTGCTGTCAACGCAACAACTATGAGATGGCTGTATCTTCCATACTACATGCATTATAGGCAGTTCCCAAATAGAATGGTAAAGGTTTATACTCCCCCAACCACCAACAAGCATCAATCCATGGCTTGCTCGAAACAACGAGTGCCTCCAACATACAACAGCCCTGGGGGAGTTTTGTTTAATTATTTTGATTTGCTTTGATATTTTTGGATCATGGGACTGGGCATCCCGGTTACCGGCCCTTTCTCGTGAATGAGGAGCGGAGTCCACACCTCGTGAGAATAACCCACCTAGAATGGAACATATAGGCAGCCCTAGTTGAAACATGAGCTGCTCGAGCATACAAAACAGAATTTCATTTGAAGGTTTAGAGTTTGGCACATACAAATTTACTTGGAACGACAGGTAAATACCGCATGTAGGAAGGTAAAGTGGACTTATATGAAACAACTTTGGGGTTTAAGGAGTTTGGATGCACAAGCAGTATTCCCGCTTAGTACAGGTGAAGGCTAGCAAAAGACTGGGAAGCGAGCAACTAAGAGAGTGACAACAGTCGTAAACATGCATTAAAATTAATTCACATCAAGTACAAGCATGAGTAAGATATAATCTACCATGAACATAAATATCATGAAGGCTATGTTGATTTGATTCAACTACATGCGTGAACATGTGCCAAGTCGAGTCACTTAATACATTCAAAGGAGGATACCATCCCATCATACCACATCATAATCATTCTAATAGCATGTTGGCACGCAAGGTAAACCATTATAACTCATAGCTAATCAAGCATGGCACAAGAAACTATAATCTCTAAATGTCATTGCAAATATGTTTACTTCATAATAGCTGACTCAGGACATCATATTTACAAAAACAAGAGAGGTCGAGTTCATACCCGCTTTTCTCATCCCAATAAGTCCATTATATATCGTCATTATTGCCTTTCACTTGCACGACCGAACGATGTGTATAATAATAAGAGTGCACGTGCATTGGACTAAGCTGGAATTTGCAAGCATTCAACTCAAGAGAGAAGACAAGTAATATGGGCTCTAAATTAAATAAACAATCATGCATATAAGAGCCACTAAGCATTTTCAATATGGTCTTCTCGACCCCCAAAGGAAAGAAAAGAAAATAAAACTATTTACACGGGAAAACTCCCAACAAGTAAAAAAAAGAACGAGAAATCTTTTTGGGTTTTCATTTTAATTTCTACTACAAGCAAGGAAATTAAACTAACTAATTTTTTTTGGTTTTTCTTAAGGTTTATCAAACACACAAGAAGAAAACTAGAAAAAGAAATTTAAACTAGCATGGATAATACAATGAAAGAGTATGAGCACCGATGACTAGTGTGTGAACATGAATGTAAAGTCGGTGAGAAATACGTACTCCCCCAAGCTTAGGCTTTTGGCCTAAGTTGGTTTAATACCAGTGACCGCCTGGCTGATATCCATAAGTGAAACTGGGGTAGTACTAAGATGAAGAGGCGACCGCCTCCTGAGCAGCAGCGTGTTGGCGAGCTGCCTCCATTCCCCTCTCATATTCAGTTGCTTCTTCCCTGGTGACAACATATCTTCCTTTTGCCTGAATCAAAAAGGTAGGGAGCAGGAAGAGTAACAGGGACGGCGTTGCGTCTGTTATAGGTTAGTCGATAATGGAGGAATTGTTCATTCCTCTCAAGAAATTGATGATCAAACATAGCTTATTTATCCAAATAAACAGGAGGTACAATCATATCCCCCTCTCGTGGAGCTATATTAAGAAAATTAGCCACACGGATTGCATAAATTCCTTCAAAGAAATCTCCCCTTTTACTATTATTCTGCAACCTACGTGCAACTATTGCCCCCAAGTTATAACCTCTATAACCTGACACAGCACTCTTGAGGACACAAAGATCAGGGGCACACATGTGACATACTTCGTCCTTACCGTTAATGCGTCTACCAATAAAGAGAGCAAAGTAATGTATAGCAGGAAAATGAATGCTCCCTATGGTAGCTTGTGTACTGTTACGTCCCTAGATTCTCCCACAGTAATACTAGCAAGAAAATTTATAACTTCAGATTTGGGAGGATCATTAATATTACCCCAATGCGGGAGTTTGCAAGTAGTTTTGAAATCCTCTAAATCCATGGTATAAGATGTATCATAAATATCAAACATAACACTCGGAGAATTACGCGCAGAAATATATTCAAACCTCCGCACAAAGGAATCAGTCAATTGATAATATTGAGGACACTTATCTTGTAAGAAGTCCTCCAGCTCGGCATTACACACATACGCGTCAAATTCCTCCTTGAAGCCTGCTTCGACCATAAAATCATCAGATGGCCACTCGCAAGCCCGTACATTTGCGTCCCTTGGCAAATTAATATCTTGTTCACGTATAGCAATCCCTGGCCCTTTCTTTGCCGACGAACCACCTTGGTACATTCTTCTAAGCATATTTCTTTTTCTGAAAATTTCTAAAATTTTAGTAACTTCAAAATAAAAGTGAATAAAACTAAACAAGATTGATAGCAACTACTCCTACAAGTGCCTAAGCCTATATCTTGCATTGGAATTGCTTGGGACCTCAAAAATTTAACATGCAAGCTCAAGAACATGGTCACCTATGCAGCAAAAATTTGCAATGAATAAAGCACTAGAACAAAAACTAATTGGACCAATGTAGGAGTCACATACCAAGCAACAATCTCCCAAAGCAGTTTTGCAAATGGAGCTTTGAGCTAATAGATCGAAAATCGCAGCAAAACAAGCTAGAACTCGGGCTTGAGCTGGATGGGGATTTTTTTTGGTAGAAGATGAAGTGTGTGGGTGTTGGCATAAGTGGAGGGGAGCCACCAGGGGCCCACGAGACAGGGGGCGCGCCCTACACGAGGGGGGAGGGCTCCTCTCTCATGGCCTGGTGCTTGCCCCTCCTGCAGTGTTTTCAATGCCTAAAATCCTCATATATTCCAGAAAAAATCATACTAAATTTGCAGGGCATTTGGAGCACTTTTATTTTTGGAATATTTTTTAATGCACGAATAATTTAGAAAACAGACAGATAATACTATTTTTGCTTTATTTAAACTAAATAACAGAAAGTAAAAAGAAGGTACAGAAGGTTGTGCCTTCTAGTTTCCTCCATCTCGTGATCATCAAAATGAACCCACTAACAAGCTTGATGAAGTCTTGTTAACAAACTCATTCCGAATAACACGGAACCGGAGAAATTTCGAATAACACTAAGTTACCTTAATGGGGATATGAAAATCCCCAACAATAAGAATATCATACTTTTTCTTGACAGTAGGGAGAGGAAATTCAAAACCTCCAAAAATGATAGTTGGAACTTTTTCAATAGAATTGATACTATGAACTTGAGATTGTTTCCTCGGAAAGTGTACCGTATGCTCATTGCCATTAACATGAAAAGTGACATTGCCTTTGTTGCAATCAATAATAGCCCCTGCAGTATTAAGAAAAGGTCTACCAAGGATAATAGACATACTATCGTCCTCAGGAATATCAAGAATAACGAAGTCCGTTAAGATAGCGACATTTGCAACCACAACAGGCACATCCTGACAAATACCGACAGGTATAGCAGTTGATTTATCAGCCATTTGCAAAGATATTTCAGTAGGTGTCAACTTGTTCAATTCAAGTCTACGATATAAAGAGAGAGGCATAACACTAACACCGGCTCCAAGATCACATAAAGCAGTTCTAACATAATTTCTTTTAATGGAGCATGGTATAGTTGGAACACCCGAATCTCCAAGTTTCTTTGGTATTCCACCTTTAAAAGTGTAATTAGCAAGCATGGTGGAAATTTAAGCTTCCGGTATCTTTCTTTTATTTGTGATGATATCCTTCATATACTTAGCATAAGGATTTACTTTAAGCATATCAGTTAAGCGCATACGTAAGAAAATAGGTCTAATCATTTCAGCAAAGCGCTCAAAATCCTCATCATCCTTTGACTTGGATGGTTTCGGAGGAAAGGGCATGGGTTTCTGAACCCATGGTTCTCTTTCTTTACCGTGCTTCCTAGCAACAAAATCTCTCTTATCATAACGTTGATTCTTTGATTGTGGGTTATCAAGATCAACATCAGGTTCAATCTCTACATCATTGTCTTTGCTAGGTTGAGCATCAACATGAACATTATCATTAACATTATCACTAGGTTCATGTTCATCACCTGATTGTGTTTCAGCATCAGAGATAGAAATATCATTGGGATTCTCAGGTGTGTCTATAGTAGGTTCACTAGAAGCATGCAAAGTCCTATCGTTTTTCTTCTTCTTCTTTTTAGAAGAACTAGGTGCCTCTAAATTATTTCTTTGAGAATCTTGCTCGATTGTCTTAGGGTGGCCTTCAGGATACAAAGGTTCCTGAGTCATTCTACCAGTTCTAGTAGCCACTCTAACAGCAAAGTCATTTTTATTATTCAATTCATCAAGCAAATCATTTTGAGCTTTAAGTACTTGCTCGGCTTGAGTAGCAACCATTGAAGCATATTTGCTAACGCGGTGAACTTCATCTTTAACTCTAGCCAGATTATCACTACGCGTCCTATCTCGAAAGCATTATTCTTTAACTCTCTACCAACATAAGCATTAAAACTTTCTTGTCTAGCCATAAAGTCTTCAAATTCATCTAAGCATGGGCTATGAAATTTAGTAGAGGGTATTTCAACTTTATCATATCTATAGAGAGAATTTACCTTTACTACCTGTGTCGGGTTATCAAGACAAGGTGGTTCTTCAGGTGGTAAATTAAGACCATGAATTTCTTCAATAGGAGGTAAATTCTTGACATCTTCAACTTTAATGCCTTTTTCTTTCATTGATTTCTTTGCCTCTTGCATATCTTGAGGACTGAGAAATAAAACACCTCTCTTCTTCGGAGTGGGTTTAGGAATAGGCTTAGGAGTTGGCTCAATTGGTTCAGTAATTACTTCAGGAATTGGCTCAGGAAGAGTCCAATTATTTTCATTAGTCAATATATTATTCAATAATATTTCAGCTTCGTCGACTGTTCTTTCCCTGAAAACACAACCAGCACAACTATCCAAGTAGTCCTTGGAAGCATCGGTTAGTCCATTATAAAAGATATCAAGTATTTCATTTTTCTTAAGAGGATGATCGGGCAAAGCATTAAGTAACCGGAGAAGCCTCCCCCAAGCTTGTGGGAGACTCTCTTCTTTGATTTGCACAAAATTATATATTTCCCGCAAGGCAGCTTGTTTCTTATGAGCAGGAAAATATTTAGCAGAGAAGTAATAAATCATATCCTGGGGACTACACACACAACCAGGAGCAAGAGAATTATATCAAGTCTTAGCATCACCCATTAATGAGAATGGAAACATCTTAAGGATATATAAATAGCGAGACTTCTCATCATTAGTAAACAGGGTGGCTATATCATTCAACTTGGTAAGATGTGCCACAACAGTTTCAGATTCAAGGCCATAAAAAGGATCAGATTCAACTAAAGTAATAATATCAGGATCAACAGAGAATTCATAATCCTTATCAGTAACACAGATAGGTGAAGTAGCAAAAGCAGGATCGGGTTTCATTCTAGCATTAAGAGACTACTGCTTCCATTTAGCTAATAATTTCTTAAGATCATTTCTATCATTGCAAGCAAGAATTTCCATAGCATCTTTTTCATTCATAACATAACCCATAGGAACAACAGGTAATACATAATCATTGGGGGGACCTTCATCATCACTATCATCAGTAATAGGATCTTCAATAATTTCATTCCCCCTAACTCTAGCAAGTTGTTCATCTAGAAATTCACCTAACGACAAAGTAGTATCAAGCACAGAAGTAGTTTCATCATGCATAGCAGAAGTGGCATCATCAATAACATGCGATATATCATAATTCATAACAGTAGCAGGTTTAGGTGTCGCAAGCCTACTAATAACGTAAGGAGAATCTAGTGCAGAGCTAGATGGCAGTTCCTTACCTCCCCTCGTAGTTGAGGGCAAAATAGTAGTTCGATCGTGTTTCAAGTTCTTCATAGTGATCAACAAATATAAATCCCAAGTGACTCAGAGAATAGAGCTATGCTCCCTGGCAACGGCGCCAGAAATTAGTCTTGATGACCCACAAGTATAGGGGATCGCAACAGCTTTTGAAGGTAGAGTATTCAACCCAAATTTATTGGTTCGACACAAGGGGAGCCAAAGAATAGTTCTTGAGTATTAGCAGTTGAGTTGTCAATTCAACCACACCTAGATAACTTAGTATCTGCAGCAAAGTGTTTAGTAGCAAAAGTGGTATGATAATAAAGGTAGCGGTAGCAAAAGTAAAGATAAATGTTTTTGGGGTTTTGTAGTGGTTGTAACAGTAGCAACGGAAAAGTAAATAAGCGAAGAACAATATGGAAAAGCTTGTAGGCAATGGATCAGTGATGGATAATTATGCCGGATGCGATTCCTCATGCAATAGTTATAACATAGGGTGATATAGAACTAGCTCTAATTCATCAATGTAATGTAGGCATGTATTCCGTAAATAGTCATGTGCTTATGGAAAAGAACTTGTATGACGTCTTTTGTCCTACCCTCCCGTTGAAGCGGGGTCCTAGTGGAAACTAAGGGATATTAAGGCCTCCTTTTAATAGAGAGCCGGACCAAAGCATTAACACACAGTGAATACATGAACTCCTCAAACTACGGTCATCACCGAGAAGTATCCCGATTATTGTCACTTCGGGATTGTGGGATCATAACACATAATAGGTGACTATAGACTTGCAAGATAGGATCAAGAACACACATATATTCATGAAAACATAATAGGTTTAGATCTGAAATCATGGCACTCGGGCCCTAGTGACAAGCATTAAGCATAGCAAAGTCATAGCAACATCAATCTCAGAACATAGTGGATACTAGGGATCAAACCCTAACAAAACTAACTTGATTACATGGTAAATCTCATCCAACCCATCACCGTCCAACAAGCCTATGATGGAATTACTCACGCACGGCGGTGAGCATCATGAAATTGGTGATGGGGGATGGTTGATGATGACGACGGCGATGAATCCCCCTCTCCGGAGCCCCGAACGGACTCCAGATCAGCCCTCCCGAGAGAGATTAGGGTTTGGTGGCGGCTCTGTGTCATAAAACGCGATGAAACTTTCTCCCTGATTTTTCTCTCCCTGAGACGGTATATATGGAGTTGGAGTTGAGGTCGGAGGAGGTCCAGGGGGCCCACGAGATAGGGGGGCACGCCCTAGGGGGGCGCGCCCCCCTGTCTCGTGGACAGGCCGTGGGCCCCCTGGCACTCATTATTTCACCAAAAATTCTTATTAAATCTAAAAAGTGCCTTCGTGGATTTTCAGGACATTCCGAGAACTTTTCTTTTCTACACATAAAACAACATCATGGCAGTTCTGCTGAAAACAGCGTTAGTCCGGGTTAGTTTCATTCAAATCATGCAAGTTAGAGTCCAAAACAAGGGCAAAAGTGTTTGGAAAAGTAGATACGTTGGAGACGTATCAGAGCACCTAGCGCGTCATGGATAAGCACTTTAGCAAGCGAAGACCACCTTTTGTTAGGAGGAGCGCCGACGCATGTCCCCTTTCGAATTGCCGCCCTGTGGTATCCCTTTCCCGCTCATATTTTCAGGGAAGAGGCCCAAGGCATCTATATAAGGGACAGAGCAGCCACCTTAGTAAGGTCGACTCCTGCCCAAACCCTCGCGTCATTGCTAGCCCCCAAAGAGCTTAGTCTCATCTTGTAGCTCCAAGATCATTGTCCACAAGCAATACAACCAAGTAGGAGTAGGGTATTACACCATACGGTGGACCGAACCTGGGTAGCTCGATGTGTCCTTGTCACGCCTAGCTTGTAGCCTAGTAGGCGCAAAGCCAAGCCCCTAGAGCTCGAACGAGGGTTTTGGAGGATTTCCCATGGATCAGAATCAATCCCCTGACAAGTAAGCTTGGGGAGTTGATACGTCTCCATCGTATCTACTTTTTCAAACACTTTTCCTCTTGTTTTGGATTCCAGTTTACACAATTGAACGAAACTAATCCGGACTGACGTTGTTTTTAGTAGAACTATCGTATTGTTGTTTTTGTGCAGAAATAAAAGTTTTCAGAATCAGACGAAACTTTGCAGAGATTATTTATTGAATAAATAAAAAAGTACTAGCATGAAGATCCACCAAGGGGGGCCACCAGTTGCTCACAAGGCAATAGGGCACGCCTAGCTAATCGGGGCGCGCCCTGATGCCTTGTGGGTCCCACAGGCAGCCGTCTGACCAAATTCCAGGCCTATAAATTCCGTTTCCTGGAGAAAAATAAGAGAAGAAGTTTCATCACGTTTTACGACATGGAGCTGCCATCATCTTTCATTCTTCATCGGGAGGGTTGTTCTAGAGTCCGTTCGGGGCTCCGGAGAGGGGGTCCGTCGGTGTCACCATCAACCCTTCTTCATCAACAATTACATGATGCTCACCACTGGGAGTGAGTAATTTCTTTGTAGGCTTGCTGAACGGTGATGGATTTGGATGAAATTTATCATGTAATCGAGTCAATTTGTTAGAGCTTGATCCCTAGTATCCACTATGTTTTGGGATTGATGGTTCTATGACTTTGCTATGATTAATGCTTGTCATTAGGGTCTGAGTGCAATAATTTCAGATCTGAACCCTTTATGCTAACATCAATATATTTGAGTTCTTGATCCTATCTGCTAGTTGTTTGCACTTGTTATTGTTCTGATTCGTATACCCCGAGGTGACAATAATTGGGATACTCTTCGGGGATGACTGTAATTCGAGGAGTTCATGTATTCACCATGTTTTAATGCTTTGTTTCCGTTCTCTAATAAAAGGAGACCTTAATATCCCTTGGACTACCACGAGAGGGTAGGACAAAAGATGTCATGCAAGTTCTTATTATAAGCACGTATGAGTACATGCCTACATTAAATTGATGAATTGGAGCTTCTGTGTATCGCTCTAGGTTGTGACTGTTATATGATGAATGCAATCCAACACAATTATCCATCGCTGATCCAACGTCTATGCTTTACTCTGATCTTTGCTAAATTACTACTGTTGCTGCTGCTATTATAATCACTACAAAACAGCTATTGTTACTATTGCTACTATTGTCACTGTTATCGATACTATCAAATTACTGTCCTACTAAACATTTTGCTGCACAGATACTCCCTCCGTTCCAAAATAAGTGTGTCAATTTTGTACTAGCTTTAGTACAAAATTGAGACGCTTATTTTGGGACGAAGGGAGTATTATTTGTCAGGTGTGGTTGAATTGACAACTCAACTGCTAAGGCTCATAAATATTTTTGGCTCTCTTTGTGTCGAATCGATAAATTTGGGTGAAATATTACTCTCGAAGACTGTCGCGATCCCCTATACTTGTGAGTTATCACTAACATCGAGGGAAAGTAGAACGCGGGAGTCCGCCGCCACTTGGGTCCCAGGAAGGCCGCCGCCGAGGCGACGCGGACGTACACAGCCGGTGTCTTGCCCGGTTCTTTAGTATAGACGAGCATCGGCCCCGTCTGGGCTCCACGCAAGCGGAGGCGCCCACCTTTCCCCTTCAGCTAAAGCATTAGCCGGCGGTTCAACTCCGATGAGCAGTGGGGAAGAGAGCCGATCTTTGCACGTAAGCATATACCTCCGGGGCTCCTGGCAGTCGAGTGAGCAGGCTGCCGAACATTGGAAAGAGAAAGAGATCCGCCGCGGCTGGCCAAAGACTAGTGTAGTGTATCCGTGTTGTGTGAGTGGATCTCCGCGCGACCGTACGTGCATATAATTTTACCTTTTTAGTTAAAATATGTCTAAATTGTAAACGTTTTCATCTAGTTTGTACGAAATATGTCATGTTTATATGAAATCCGGCCCTATCTGCATGATTTTCATCTTGTTTGTTGAAAAGGAGTTTGAAACGTATGCGACTACGGTTGAATGGCGGTCTCCCGCATTCGTCTGCCAATTGATCATTTATCTACACACAGACAACGGCGGAGCTATGTAGCCTCCTGGGGGGGCTGTGGCCCCCCCAATATTGAAGCAACTTGTGAAGAAAATATTACTGTGAGGGTTTAGATGAGAAATGTTTTAGCTTTTGCCCCCCAAGCACTCATATTTTACCATCCCCCCCTCC
>NC_041391.1:465667789-465710232 GCF_002162155.2 Triticum dicoccoides | reverse complement strand
ATGCAAAAAGAAGTTTACGGGTTGCCGTTGGACATGCTCTGACACGCCTTTTCCTTGAAATGGAGAGTACGTGCTAGCAGATGTCGATGGATCCCGGGCCTTCCTGGGTCGTGATCTTATCCATAAATGAAGAGTCATCTAGCTGGTACTAGAATTGATCTATTGATTCTCTATCATGCATGGTCGATGGCCAACGCGACTAGGAAATTAACTCACCACATAGAAAGGTAGAATTGCCTTGTTTCTTGACATTGGCCCTTTAGGCCAACTCCCATGTGAGGACGGGGTGGAGGAGAGGGGGTGGATCTACGGTGGCCGGTGGATGGGGTTTTGGCGTCTCGGGTTTCTAGGAGACAAGCATCGTCGGGAGTAGAAGTGTAGATTGGCCGGTCCATGGCTTTCACATTAAAAAGGATGAGGCCTCGCACGGCTGGGAGACTAACAGGCGGGGTCGCCTACGCGTGCGTAGTTAATTTGGACGATGGAGATAGGTGGCCGGCCGCCATGCCTCCTCAAGGCGGACGAGAAGTGTGCGTGTGCACGTTCATTTGTTGTCCGTTTGGAAGCAAACCAGGAGCAACTTTGCTCTAGAAATGAAACGCTTCGGACATGAAACGGACAAATTTTGCGGATGCGACCGCGCATTGTGTTGTGACCTCTGTCTGTTTGGACCAAAATAAGCACACGCGGACTAGATGAGGTCCTGCATTGGAGTTGACCTTACTACCGTGAGTGGCTTAGTTGGTTCGGTTGTGTTTTATTCAAATTTAGGTGCTTGTGAAGTACAACATAATTAGGTCGCAGTCGACTAAGACTAAGTCAAGCGACATAACATGTAAGAAAGTAAACATAAATAACTATTTTTTGCATGAGTTTTAATGTAAGATCTCACGAATATAACATCGATTGAGACATAACCAAGTTACAGTCGATTGAGATTTAACAATATTGCATAAACAGAGAGCACAGGGTGGCGTGGGTAAAATGCTTTCAAAGCTGATACCAATATGTCGTGTTGAACTGAAGACAAAAAATATCACAACAATTATATGTAAGGGGCCTTTATTTCAAATTGAGGCAAGTCCATTCAGGCGAGAAGACGCGCACAACCCAGAGGCTGAAGGCTACAGATGAGAGCGACCTGAAGCGAGGGACAACGTGGCAACGACGTTCTAGGTGGAGGGGAGTGCAAAGGTTCATCAGTTCAGATAGAAGGGTTGAGGCGAGGTGCTGCCGATGCGAGAACAAAAATCAAGAGTGAGAGGGTGAAGTTAGAGGGATGGTTGGGGCGGCAGCACGTCAATGTGCAGAGGTCAGAGGAGGGCTTGGCAACGCGACACACGGGTCATGGCAGTAGACGATTCGGCCGACGCTGAATGTGGCAGACAAAGGAAGGAGACGACTAAAGTGTTTTTTGAGAATCACCGGTGGGGGAGGGAGCGAGGGTCCATATAAATATATTATGCATAGGAGTCACAGCAAAATGTGGAACAAAATTACTTCTTTTTTTGAAGGTGGAACATAATTTGTCACGGTCCCTGGCAAGACGACCCCACCTGCAAGAGCACCGCGACCCACTCGCCAGCGCCGGCCGAACCCGCTGACGAGTGGACCCAAGTGGACCCGATAGCTGGCTCATACTTAACCTTAGGCGGCCAGCGAGACGGGCATCCAGAGGATCAGAAAAGGCAACGACGGCGGCTACCTACTACTTTTCCCTTCCCTGTTCTTCACCAATTTGAGGGCAATCGCTCCTTGTAATCCATCTTGTATGAGCTACTACTTCAGAGAGCCACTCTAGATTGATTACCCACTACTGTATGCTAACATCTGGTATCAGAGACGCCATCGATCCTTGGCCCCTCTCCACTGGCGTAGTTCATCGAAACCCGATGGCTTCGCCACGGTCGTCAACAGCTCGAAGAGATGGATCCGGCCGTCAAGAGCTACCTCGACTCGCTCCGGAACTCGCTCGACACCAACACCGCCGTTATGCAGGCCCAGACGGCGAAGATCGACAACCTACTATCCTGGCGTCCTGATCTGGAGAAGCGAGTCGGCGACCTCGGTGCCGCGGTCTCCGATCTCCAGCAAGCACGCGACGCGGACGCGCTCCAAGATTCGGAGGCGACGACCAAGGCCGCTCCAACCATCCCAGGCGCGATGGGTCGTGGCCTCCCCGGCACCGGCCCTGACACGGGAATGCATCCATAAAGGTCAAGGGACCACGACGAGCTTCATCTACATCGGGGGCAGGCACCGGTGCACATGCCGGTGCACCTCCCGACCAACGGTCAGTTCGACCCCCAGTCACCTCTCTCACTGCCCTCACCGTTCACACACGCCTGTCAAATCCTCACCGGCCTCGTCCAAGCTCACCCCTCGATCACGTTTCCGGTGTTCGATGGCGAAAATCCTCGCCTATGGCGCACGCTCTGTGAGCAGTATTTTACCATGTTCAACATCCAGGAGACTCATTGGGTCCCTATGGCTTCACTGAATTTCACTGGCCCTGCTTCGGTGTGGTTACAGTCTGTCCAGAAAAAATGGGTTGGTCTTGACTGGGAGTCATCCTCCTCTCTCCTGTGTACTCGATTTGGGTGCGATCGCCACCAATTACTTATTCGATAATTTTAAAACCATTCATCAGACAACATCTGTTGCTGAATACATAGAACAATTTGAAATGATTATTAGTCATTTAGCAGCTTATTCTGATACTACACATCCTTACTATCATCTTCCTCATTTTGTTGAGGGGTTGCGAGCGGACATTCGAGCAGTGGTGATGGTGTAGCGACCACCTGACCTTGATACGGCGTGTTCTCTCGCCTTACTGCAAGAAGAGGTGGCCGACTACGCGCACCGGGGCTCTTGCACCAACTCGAGCCAGCATGCAGCGAACCCGACGCCACAACAAAGCGTGTCGTTACCGCTTCCTCCACCACCAGCGTGGACAGGTCTAGCTCCTTCTCTGCACAACATTGCTGCGACGGATCGGTGTGGTACAGAGGCCGCAAGAGCAACAGAAACAAGTCGCGGTGATCCCATCAAGCTCAAGGCCTTGCGCGAGTACCGTCGTGCACGCGGACTTTGCTTCAAATGTGGGGAGCATTGGGGGCACAATCATGTTTGCCCCACGTCTGTGCAACTTCACGTGGTGGAAGAACTGCTCGAGCTTTTCAGCCTCGACATCAGCGGTGAGCCTGACGATGCTTCACCAAGCTGGCAGCCATCAGAGACGGCCATGGCTATATCTCGTCATGCCCTCACAGGTGGTGTTGCTCCAAAGGCATTTCAGCTGCATGCTTGGATTCAGAATCAGGAAGTCCTTATGTTGGTAGATTCGGGCAGTTCCACTTCATTCCTCAATGAACAAGTTGTTGCTAAGCTGACAGGAGTGCAGCGGATGCCCAGACCTTGCCGGGTGAAAGTCGCAAATGGAGGTGAGCTCTGTTGTTATACAAGCATTCCGGATTGCGCATGGTCATCCCAGGGCCATGAGTTTACCACTGAAATGAGGGTCCTTCCACTGTGCACTTATGATGCCATCTTAGGCATGGATTGGTTCGAGGTGCATAGTCCTATGGCAGTAGACTGGAAGAGAAAAACCCTGGTTCTGTCCACCACCTCTGGACCAGTTTTTCTCCAAGGGCACGGGTCCGCAACCACTTGCTCCACCATTAACAGTGCTCAGTTCATGGCCTTGTATCAAGCGGGAGCACTGTCCCATGGGGTGCAACTCTGTCTAATCGAAAGTGATGTTGTACATGTTGACTAGAATCCAATACCCGACTGCATTCAACAGGTGTTGCTTGAGTTCAAAGATCTGTTCCAGGAACCCAAGGGCCTCCCACCACGGCGTGCCTGCGACCACACTATTCCTCTTATGGAAGGAGCTCAACCTGTCAATATCAGACCCTACCATCACAAACCTGAACATAAGAATGAGATTGAGCGACAAATTCCAAAGTTGCTGAGGCAAGGGGTTATCCAGAGAAGTACCAGCCCATTCGCATCACCAGTAATTTTGGTGAAGAAGAAAGACGGCACCTGGCGCCTATGCATTGATTATAGGTATCTCAACGCCATGACATACATTGGGAAATTCCCCATTCCTGTGATCGATGAACTGCTTGATGAACTCCACGGGGCAGTGTGGTTTTCCAAGCTGGACTTGCGGGCAGGGTATCATCAGATACGGTTGGCTGAGGGAGAAGAGTACAAGACGACATTCCAAACACACTCGGCCCATTTTGAATTCAAGGTGCTTTCTTATGGCCTGGCGGGAGGACCAGCTACATTCAACGGTGCCATCAGTGACACCATGAAACTAGTAAACCGTGTCTGTGCATTGTCCTTCTTTGACGACATCCTTGTATTCAGCAAAACATTAGACGAGCACGTGCAACACCTTCGTCAGGTCCTTCAGTTACTGCGCAGAGACAAGTGGGTTGTGAAACGTTCCAAGTGTTCTTTCGGTCATAATCAATTGTCATACCTCGGGCATCGCATCAGTGCTCTAGGAGTTGCCACAGAACCAACCAAAGTCTGAGCAGTATAAGATTGGGTTACCCCGACAGATGCCACCGCGGTCGATGATTCCTGGGTCTGGCAGGCTATTACAGGCGTTTTGTCAAGTATTTTGGGATCATTGCACGACCCTTATTCAATCTGGTAAAAAAGGGGACGCCGTTCATGTGGACGAATCAGACTGAACAAGCATTCCAGATTCTTAAACAGCGTCTGATATCTGCTCCTGTTCTAGCCTTACCGGATTTCACTAAAACCTTTGTTGTGGAAACTGTTGGGGAACGTTGCAGAAAAATAAAAATTTTCCTATGGTTTCACCAAGATCCATCTATGAGTTCATCTAAGCAACGAGTGATAGGAGAGAGATGCATCTACATACCACTTTGTAGATCGCGTGCGGAAGCGTTCAAGAGAACGGGGTTGAGGTAGTCGTTCTCGTCGTGATCCTATCACCGGAGATCCTAGCACCGAACGGACGACACCTCCGCGTTCAACACACATACGGTCAGCGTGACGTCTCCTCCGTCTTGATCCAGCAAGGGGAAAGGAGAGGTTGATGAAGATCCAGCAGCACGACGGCGTGGTGGTGGATGCAGCAGAACTCCGGTAGGGCTGTGCCAAGCTATTGCGGGAGGAGGAAGAGGTGTAGCAGGGGGGAGGGAGGCGCCAAGACATAGGGTTCGGCTGCCCTCCCTCCCCCTCCTTTATATAGGCCCCCAGGGGGGCGCCGGCCCTGGGAGATCTAATCTCCCAAGGGGGGCGGCGGCCAGGGGGGGTGGAGTGCCCCCCAAGGCAAGTGGGGCGCGCCCCCCACCTAGGGTTTCCAACCCTAGGCGCAGGGGGGCCCGGGGGGGGGCACCAGCCCACTAGGGGCTGGTTCCCCTCCCACTTCAGCCCACGGGGCCCTCCGGGATAGGTGGCCCCACCCGGTGGACCCCCGGGACCCTTCCGGTGGTCCCGATACAATACCGGGTGACCCCGAAACTTCCCCGATGGCCGAAATAGCACTTCCTATATATAATTCTTTACCTCCGGACCATTCCGGAACTCCTTGTGACGTCCGGGATCTCATCCGGGACTCCGAACAACATTCGGTTTGCTGCATACTCATATTCATACAACCCTAGCGTCACCGAACCTTAAGTGTGTAGACCCTACGGGTTCGGGAGACATGCAGACATGACCGAGACGGCTCTCCGGTCAATAACCAACAGCGGGATCTGGATACCCATGTTGGCTCCCACATACTCCTCGATGATCTCATCGTATGAACCACGATGTCGCGGATTCAAGCAACCCCGTATACTATTCCCTTTGTCAGACGGTATGTTACTTGCCCGAGATTTGATCGTCGGTATCCCAATACCTCGTTCAATCTTGTTATCGGCAAGTCACTTTACTCTTACCGTAATGCATGATCCCGTGACCAGACACTTGGTCACTTTGAGCTCATTATGATGATGCACTACCGAGTGGGCCCGGTGATACCTCTCCGTAATACGGAGTGACAAATCCCAGTCTTGATCCGTGTCAACCCAACAGACACTTTCGGAGATACCTGTAGTGCACCTTTATAGTCACCCAGTTACGTTGTGACGTTTGGTACACCCAAAGCACTTCTACGGTATCAGAGAGTTACACGATCTCATGGTCTAAGGAAGAGATACTTGACATTGGAAAAGCTCTAGCAAAACGAACTACACGATCTTGTGCTATGCTTAGGATTGGGTCTTGTCCATCACATCATTCTCCCAATGATGTGATCCCGTTATCAACGACATCCAAATGTCCATAGTCAGGAAACCATGACTATCTGTTGATCAACGAGCTAGTCAACTAGAGGCTCACTAGGGACATGTTGTGGTCTAAGTATTCACACGTGTATTACGATTTCCGGATAATACAGTTATAGCATGAATAAAAGACAACTATCATGAACAAAGAAATATAATAATAATCCTTTTATTATTGCCTCTAGGGCATATTTCCAACAATATCCCACTTGCACTAGAGTCAATAATCTAGTTACATTGTGATGAATCGAACACCCATAGAGTTCTGGTGTTGATCATGTTTTGCTCGCGAAAGAGGTTTAGTCAACGGATCTGCGACATTCAGATCCGTATGTACTTTACAAATATCTATGTCTCCATCTTGAACATTTTCACGGATGGAGTTGAAACGACGCTTGATGTGCCTGGTCTTCTTGTGAAACCTGGGCTCCTTGGCAAGGGCAATAGCTCCAGTATTGTCACAGAAGAGAGTGATCGGCCCCGACGCATTGGGTATGACTCCTAGGTCGGTGATGAACTCCTTCATCCATATTGCTTCATGCGCTGCCTCCGAGGCTGCCATGTACTCTGCTTCACATGTAGATCCCGCCACGACGCTCTGCTTGCAGCTGCACCAGCTCACTGCTCCACCATTCAACATATACACGTATCCGGTTTGTGACTTAGAGTCATCCAGATCTGTGTCGAAGCTAGCGTCGACGTAACCCTTTACGACGAGCTCTTCGTCACCTCCATAAACGAAAAACATGTCCTTTGTCCTTTTCAGGTACTTTAGGATATTCTTGACCGTTGTCCAGTGTTCCTTGCCGGGATTACTTTGGTACCTTCCTACCAAACTTACGGCAAGGTTTACATCAGGCCTGGTACACAGCATGGCATACATAATAGATCCTATGGCTGAGGCATAGGGGATGACACTCATCTCTTCTTTATCTTTTGCCGTGGTCGGGCATTGAGCCGAGCTCAATCTCACACCTTGCAATACAGGCAAGAACCCTTTCTTGGACTGATCCATTTTGAACTTCTTCAAAATCTTATCAAGGTATGTGCTTTGTGAAAGACCTATGAGGCGTCTCGATCTATCCCTATAGACCTTGATGCCTAATATGTAAGCAGCTTCTCCAAGGTCCTTCATTGAAAAACACTTATTCAAGTAGGCCTTAATGCTGTCCAAGAATTCTATATCATTTCCCATCAAAAGTATGTGATCTACATATAATATGAGAAATGCTACAGAGCTCCCACTCACTTTCTTGTAAACGCAGGCTTCTCCATAAGTCTGCGTAAACCCAAACGCTTTGATCATCTCATCAAAGCGAATGTTCCAACTCCGAGATGCTTGCACCGTCCCATAAATGGATCGCTGGAGCTTGCATACTTTGTTAGCATTCTTAGGATCGACAAAACCTTCCGGCTGCATCATATACAGCTCTTCCTTAAGATAACCGTTAAGGAATGCCGTTTTGACGTCCATCTGACATATCTCATAATCATAGTATGCGGCAATTTCTAACATGATTCGGACGGACTTAAGCTTCGCTACGGGAGAGAAAGTCTCATCGTAGTCAACCCCTTGAACTTGCCGATAACCCTTAGCGACAAGTCGAGCTTTATAAATGGTGACATTACCATCCGCGTCCGTCTTCTTCTTAAAGATCCATTTGTTTTCTATCGCTCGCTGATCATCGGGCAAGTCAGTCAAAGTCCATACTTTGTTTTCATACATGGATTCTATCTCGGATTTCATGGCTTCTAGCCATTTGTTGGAATCTGGGCCCGCCATCGCTTCTTCATAGTTCGAAGGTTCACCGTTGTCTAACAACATGATTTCCAGGACAGGGTTGCCATACCACTCTGGTGTGGAACGTGTCCTCGTGGACCTACGAAGTTCAGTAGCAACTTGATCCTAAGTACCTTGATCATCATCATTAATTTCCTCTCCAGTCGGTGAGGAACATTTTCCTGAGCTGCACTACTTTCCGGTTCAAGAGGTAGTACTTCTTCGAGTTCTACTTTCCTCCCACTTACCCCTTTCGAGAGAAACTCTTTTTCCAGAAAGGATCCGTTCTTGGCAACAAAGATCTTGCCTTCGGATCTAAGGTAGAAGGTATACCCAATGGTTTCTTTGGGGTATCCTATGAAGACACATTTTTCCAACTTGGGTTCGAGCTTTTCAGGTTGAAGTTTCTTGACATAAGCATCGCATCCCCAAACTTTTAGAAACGACAGCTTAGGTTTCTTCCCAAACCATAATTCATACGGTGTCGTCTCAACGGATTTAGACGGTGCCCTATTTAAAGTGAATGTAGCTGTCTCTAGAGCGTATCCCCAAAATGATATCGGTAAATCGGTAAGAGACATCATAGATCGCACCATATCCAATAGAGTGCGATTACGACATTCGGACACACCGTTACGCTGAGGTGTTCCAGGCGGCGTGAGTTGTGAAACGATTCCACATTTCTTTAAGTGCGTACCAAATTCGTGACTTAAATATTCTCCTCCACAATCTGATCGTAAGAATTTTATCTTTCGGTCACGTTGATTCTCTACTTCATTTTGAAATTCCTTGAACTTTTCAAAGGTCTCAGACTTGTGTTTCATCAAGTAGACATACCCATATCTACTTAAGTCATCAGTGAGAGTGAGAACATAACAATATCCTCCGCGAGCCTCAACGCTCATTGGACCACACACATTAGTATGTATGATTTCCAATAAGTTGGTTGCTCGCTCCATTGTTCCGGAGAACGGAGTCTTGGTCATTTTGCCCATGAGGCATGGTTCGCATGTGTCAAATGATTCGTAATCGAGAGACTCTAAAAGTCCATCAGCATGGAGCTTCTTCATGCGCTTGACACCAATGTGACCAAGACGGCAGTGCCACAAGTATGTGGGACTATCGTTATCAACTTTACATCTTTTGGTATTCACGCTATGAATATGTGTAACATTACGTTCGAGATTCATTAAAAATAAACCATTGACCATCGGGGCATGACCATGAAACATATCTCTCATATAAATAGAACAACCATTATTCTCGGATTTAAATGAGTAGCCATATCGTATTAAACGAGATCCAGATACAATGTTCATGCTCAAACTTGGCACTAAATAACAATTATTGAGGTTCATAACTAATCCCGTGGGTAAATGTAGAGGTAGCGTGCCGACGGCGATCACATCGACCTTGGAACCATTCCCGACGTGCATCGTCACCTCGTCCTTCGCCAGTCTCTGCTTATTCCGCAGCTCCTGCTGTGAGTTACAAATGTGAGCAATGGCACCGGTATCAAATACCCATGAGTTACTACGAGTACTGGTAAGGTACACATCAATTACATGTATATCACATATATCTTTAGTGTTGCCGGCCTTCTTGTCCGCTAAGTATTTGGGGCAGTTCCGCTTCCAGTGACCCTTCCCTTTGCAATAAAAGCACTCAGTCTCAGGCTTGGGTCCATTCTTTGACTTCTTCCCGGTAACTGGCTTACCAGACGCGGCAACATCTTTGCCGTTCTTCTTGAAGTTCTTCTTACCCTTGCCCTTCTTGAACTTAGTGGTCTTATTGACCATCAACACTTGATGTTCTTTCTTGATTTCAACCTCTGCTGACTTCAGCATTGAAAATACTTCAGGAATGGTCTTTACCATCCCCTGCATATTGTAGTTCATCCCAAAGCTCTTGTAGCTTGGTGGGAGTGACTGAAGGATTCTGTCAATGACCGCCTCGTCCGGGAGGTTGATCTCCAGCTGGGACAGGCGGTTGTGCAACCCAGACATTTTGAGTATGTGCTCACTGACAGAACTGTTTTCTTCCATCTTACAACTATAGAACTTGTCGGAGACTTCATATCTCTCGACTCGGGCATGAGCTTGAAAAACCATTTTCAGCTCCTCGAACATCTCATATGCTCTGTGTTGCTCAAAATGCTTTTGGAGCCCCGGTTCTAAGCTGTAAAGCATGCCGCACTGAACGAGGGAGTAATCATTAGCACGTGACTGCCAAGCATTCATAATGTCTTGGTTCTCTGGGATGGGTGCTTCACCTAGCGGTCCTTCTAGGACATATGCTTTCTTGGCTGCTATGAGGATAATCCTCAAGTTCCGGACCCAGTCCGAATAGTTGTTGCCATCATCTTTCAGCTTGGTTTTCTCTAGGAACGCGTTGAAGTTCATGTTGACATGAGAGTTGGTCATTTGATCTACAAGACATATTTTGCAAAGATTTTAGACTAAGTTCATGATAATTAAGTTCATCTAATCAAATTATTTAATGAACTCCCACTCAGATTTGACATCCCTCTAGTCATCTAAGTGTTACACGATCCGAGTCGACTAGGCCGTGTCCGATCATCACGTGAGACGGACTAGTCATCATCGGTGAACATCTCCATGTTGATCGTATCTTCCATACGACTCATGTTCGACCTTTCGGTCTCTTGTGTTCCGAGGCCATGTCTGTACATGCTAGGCTCGTCAAGTTAACCCTAAGTGTTTATGCATGTGTAAAACTGTCTTACACCCGTTGTATGTGAACGTAAGGATCTATCACACCCGATCATCACATGGTGCTTCGAAACGACGAACTTTAGCAACGGTGCACAGTTAGGGGAAACACTTTCTTGAAATTATTATAAGGGATCATCTTATTTACTACCACCGTTCTAAGTAAACAAGATGCATAAAACATAATAAACATCACATGCAATTATATAAAGTAGTGACATGATATGGCCAATATCATATAGCTCCTTCGATCTCCATCTTCGGGGCTCCATGATCATCTTCGTCACCGGCATGACACCATGATCTCCATCATCATGATCTCCATCATCGTGCCTCCATGAAGTTGCTCGCCAACTATTACTTCTACTACTATAGCTAACGGTTTAGCAATAAAGTAAAGTAATTACATGGCGTTAATTCATTGACACGCAGGTCATACAATAATTAAGACAAATCCTATGGCTCCTGCCGGTTGTCATACTCATCGACATGCAAGTCGTGATTCCTATTACAAGAACATGATCTCATACATCACAATATATCATTCATCACAACTTCTGGCCATATCACATCACATGACAATTGCTGCAAAAACAAGTTAGACGTCCTCTAATTGTTGTTGCATCTTTTACGTGGTTGCAATTGGGTTCTAGCAAGAACGTTTTCTTACCTACGAATAACCACAACGTGATTTTGTCAACTTCTATTTACCCTTCATAAGGACCCTTTTCATCGAATCCGCTCCAACTAAAGTAGGAGAGACAGACACCCGCTAGCCACCTTATGCAACTAGTGCATGTCAGTCGGTGGAACCTGTCTCACATAAGCGTACGTGTAAGGTTGGTCCGGGCCGCTTCATCCCACAATACCGCTGAAGCAAGAAAATACTAGTAGTGGCAAGCAAGTTGATAAGATCTACGCCCACAACAGATTTGTGTTCTACTCGTGCAATAGAGAACTACGCATAGACCTAGCTCATGATGCCACTGTTGGGGAATGTTGCAGAAAATAAAAATTTTCCTACGGTTTCACCAAGATCCATCTATGAGTTCATCTAAGCAATGAGTGATAGGAGAGAGATGCATCTACATACCACTTTGTAGATCGCGTGCGGAAGCGTTCAAGAGAACGGGGTTGAGGTACTCGTTCTCGTCGTGATCCTATCACCGGAGATCCTAGTGCCGAACGGACGGCACCTCCGCGTTCAACACACGTACGGTCAGCGTGAAGTCTCCTCCGTCTTGATCCAGCAAGGGGGAAGGAGAGGTTGATGAAGATCCAGCAGCACGACAGCGTGGTGGTGGATGCAACAGAACTCCGGCAGGGCTTCGCCAAGCTATTGCGGGAGGAGGAAGAGGTGTAGCAGGGGGAGGGAGGCGCCAAGACACAGGGTTCAGCTGCCCTCCCTCCCCCCTCCTTTATATAGGCCCCCAGGGGGGGTGCCGGCCCTGGGAGATCTAATCTCCCAAGGGGGGCGGCGGCCAGGGGGGTGGAGTGCCCCCCAAGGCAAGTGGGGCGCGCCCCCCACCTAGGGTTTCCAACCCTAGGCGCAGGGGGGCCCAGGGGGGGCGCACCAACCCACTAGGGGTTGGTTCCCCTCCCACTTCAGCCCACAGGGCCCTCCGGGATAGGTGGCCCCACCCGGTGGACCCCCGGGACCCTTCAAGTGGTCCCGGTACAATACCGGGTGACCCTAAAACTTTCCCGATGGCCGAAACAGCACTTCCTATATATAATTCTTTACCTCCAGATCATTCCGGAACTCCTCGTGACGTCCGGGATCTCATCTGGGACTTCGAAAAACATTTGGTTTGCTGCATACTCATATTCATACAACCCTAGCGTCACCGAACCTTAAGTGTGTAGACCCTACGGGTTCGGGAGACATGCAGACATGACCGAGATGGCTCTCTGATCAATAACCAACAGCGGGATCTGGATACCCATGTTGGCTCCCACATACTCCTCGATGATCTCATCGGATGAACCACGATGTCGAGGATTCAAGCAACCCCGTATACTATTCCCTTTGTCAGACGGTATGTTACTTGCCCGAGATTCAATCGTCGGTATCCCAATACCTCGTTCAATCTCGTTATCGGCAAGTCACTTTACTCGTACCGTAATGCATGATTCTGTGACCAGACACTTGGTCACTTTGAGCTCATTATGATGATGCACTACCGAGTGGGCCCAGTGATACCTCTCCGTAATACGGAGTGACAAATCCCAGTCTTGATCCATGTCAACCCAACAGACACTTTCGGAGATAACTATAGTGCACCTTTATAGTCACCCAGTTACGTTGTGACGTTTGGTACACCCAAAGCACTTCTACGGTATCCGGGAGTTACACGATCTCATGGTCTAAGGAAGAGATACTTGACATTGGAAAAGCTCTAGCAAAACGAACTACACGATCTTGTGCTATGCTTAGGATTGGGTCTTGTCCATCACATCATTCTCCCAATGATGTGATCCCCAACGACATCCAAATGTCCATAGTCAGGAAACCATGACTATCTGTTGATCAACGAGCTAGTCAACTAGAGGCTCACTAGGGACATGTTGTGGTCTAAGTATTCACACGTGTATTACGATTTCCGGATAATACAATTATAGCATGAATAAAAGACAACTATCATGAACAAAGAAATATTATAATAATCCTTTTATTATTGCCTCTAGGGCATATTTCCAACAGGAACCGATGCGTGTGCTGACGGTATCGGTGCAGTTTTACAATAGGATGGCCATCCCATCGCTTTCATGAGCAAGTCACTTTGTCCTCGCTATCGTGGCCTGTCAACTTATGAAAAGGAGTACCTCGCCATTGTGGTGGCTGTAGAGCAGTGGCATCCTTACTTACAACATGCAGAATTCATGATTCATACGGTCCAAAAGAGTTTGGTGCACCTGGAAGAGCAGCGGCTGTCCACACCTTGGCAACAAAAATCTTTCACAAAACTTCTGGGCCTCCAATACCGCATCCATTACAAGAAAAGCACAGATAATACCGCATAGATGAATTGTCTCGATCGACCCCTCTTGAGCGTCTCACGGCTATCTCTTCTGTGCAGCCCGCTTGGCTCGAGGACATCTTCAACAGCTACAACTCCAATCCCCAGGCTCAGAAACTTTTGACACAACTTGCAGTTGCTCTGGATTCTAAGGGCCGCTTCACTCTAGTACAAGGTATTCTTCGCTTCCAGGACAGAATCTGGTTAGGAGGAAGCATTGCGATGTAGCAACATATCATTTCTTCATTCCACAACAGCCCAATGGGGGGGGGGCATTCTGGATTTCCCGTAACTTACAAGCGCATCCATCAGTTGTTTGCGTGACCTAAGATGAAGATGCGTATTAAGCAGTTTGCCCAGTGTTGCCAAATTTGCCAACAGGCCAAGCCAGAACGCATCAACTACCTAGACCTCTTGGATCCATTATCGGTACCAACAAAATCATGGGAATTCATATCCATGGACTTCATTGACGGGTTACCGCAATCAGGGCACAGCAACTGCATCTGGGTCATTGTGGACAAATTCACTAAATTCGCCCATTTCTTGCCTTTGGTGCACCCATACACAACAGCTAAGTTGGCCCTTCTCTACATGATACACATCTACAAATTGCATGGTTTCCCAGGGGCAATTATTTCAGATCGTGATCTTGTTTTCACTAGTCACTTTTGGAAAGAAATGTTCACCTATGCCGTATCTGAATTACGCATGAGCTCAGCCAATCACCCGCAGACGGGCGGGCAAACAGAGCGTGTGAATCATGTCTCGAGACCTTCCTCAGGTGTTTCACTCAAGCATGCCCCAAGAGATCGAGTTACTGGCTACCATTAGCACAATTCTGGTACAATGTTGCTCCACATTCTTCCATTGGCATGTCCCCATTCAAGGGTATGTATGGACGAGAACCGCGCCACTGGGGCATCACACCAACGAATGCAATATCGGTTCCCTCTATTCACACATGGCTGGACGAGAGAGCAGAGGTGCAGCAAGCTTTACAACAACACCTTCATCGTGCAAAGCAGTACATGAAGACCCAAGCTGACAAGAAGCGCACCCACAGAGTGTTTGTTGTTGGAGACCACGTCTTTCTGAAGTTACAGCCATATATACAGACTTCAGTGGCGAAACGAGCATGCCACAAGATGGCTTTTCGTTTCTTCGGACCATACAAGATCAGTCATCGCATCAACGACGTTGCATACGAGTTGCAACTCCCAGCTTCATCTCAAGTGCATCCTATCTTCCATGTGTCCCAGCTACGTCGCGCCTTGCTTCCAGGTACACAAGCTTCTACAGAATTACCAACTGACACTGACATTCCGGTAGTAATAGACGCAGTTCCACAGCGTCGTTGGCGCAAAAGATGCGGGAGCATGATCGAGCAGGGACTCATCCGATGGTCTAACCATGAAGTTGTCGAAGATACTTGGGAAGACCTAGCTGAACTGCAAGCTCGATTTCCGGACGCAGATGCTTGGGGGCAAGCCTCTTCACAAGAAGGGGGGATGTCACGGTCCCTGGCAAGACCACCCCACCTGCAGGAGCACCGCGACCCACTCGCCAGCGCCGACCGAACCCGCTGACGAGTGGACCCGAGTGGACCCGATAGCTGGCTCATACTTAACCTCGGGCGGCCAGTGAGACGGGCATCCAGAGGATCAGAAAAGGCAACAGCGGCGGCTACCTGCTACTTTCCCCTTCCATTTTCTTCACCAATTTGAGGGCAATCGCTCCTTGTAATCCATCTTGTATGAGCTACTACTTCAGAGAGCCACTCTAGATCGATTACCCACTATTGTATGCTAACATAATTACAGGGGCACGTTAGGAATTAACCGCCGCGAGGAGATGACGGAAGGTAGAAGAAGGCACGGGAGCCGTTCGATTAATCCTATTGCTGAAATTTTATGACTTGACCTTAAGACTGTTACTTTAGTTTTTTGTTTTGAGGCAGTTTTGTACGTGGCCCCGAAAGTCCACTGCTGAGTGAACGGGCAACGACAATCCATCCACTGCACTGTTGTGGTACAGGGCAATAACGTACACGTTCAGTAAGCCGGCCAGAAATTTCGCTGGTACGAGAGCATCATTGGCGTGACTTTTTGGTCCGCGTATTTCCTCGCTGATAGTAGTATAACAAGTGTCAGTTGTTTCATCCAATCAGTTGGTGCAGCACAGCTTTTGGCATATTCGCTTATGTGGTTGGTGAAATTTGGCAATCGCCGATGATGGCTGTGCTGATGCGCAGATAAGGACAACACGCTCGAAGAAAAAGTCGCCCAGACGCCCACTGATCAACTTCCCCACAAATCATTTTGCTGCTGTAAGCACAATTAGCAGTAGCTGATCTATCCCTTGCGTGGTGCTACACACAAAAATTCCGCGTTCTCTCCGGAAAACACTGCACAGCAGGAACGAACAATCGAAGAACTATGATCACTCATCAGTTTCCACTCCTCTCTCTACCCCGGAGGCCAAAGCTCTGTCAAAACAACCAACTTCTAGAAGCGCTAGTAGCTAGCTTTATCCGAATCGATCTGTCAAAAGAAAACAGCTACTAGTGGCGGGCGACGACGCCGGCCCGAGCGCCTCAGGCCTGGAACCCTGTCTTCTTCCAGACCGCGTCTCGGACCTTGAGCATCCTGCCGACCCCCATCCCGTCGTTCACAGACAGCGATGCGGCCCGGCGCCGCCACGCCAGCTCGTGCGGCGGCACCACCGAGGCGCCCTCGACGTCCACGTCGTCCGCGTCGTCTAGCTCCCAGTCCCCGGCCTGGTGCCCCTGGTACTCATCCCCAAGGATCTTGGCCCAGTCCGGTATGGCCACGGGTAGCGACCCGTGCGCGGTGCCGCCCCCGCCCACCGGCTTCGTCTTCCTCACAGGACGGGCAGCCGGGACTGCACGGGCCCGGGGAAGCTCGGCACCCGACCTTGCCGGTTGTTCGGCCTCCTCTGCCGGGTTGAACGACCCCCAGACGTCTGACTCGTCGAACTCGTCGGCCGTGACGGGGCCGCCTGCCGTGGCCGGGTACCCCGTGAGGCCACGCGTCGACGCCGGCGCGAAGTGGTGGTAGGCGCGCTCTGTCGCCACCGACCGCGTGCTCCTCGCCATTGCAGCCGTGCCGTACTTGCCTGCTCGCCGTGCAAACGTGCAGCGCGAATGGAGCGGTGAGGGGAAACGTGAAGCAGATTGCGCAAGGAGGCGAGGAAGTTGAAGACCTGCGGAACCGCGGCGGGTAGAAGGTAGGAAGGCGTGCGCTGGTGGTTAGGCTGGGATTTATACGAGCCGGAAGGACGAGAGCAGAAAGTGGAGGAGGTGGATAAGGCCGTCTTGTGGAATGACCGTTTCACCCTTGACGTTTTGGATTGCTACGTGGATGATATCTCCGCCGTGCCACTGCCAGCTGGGTCCCAAACCTCTTCGCGGTGTCAAACCGCCACGTACGTAGGTGTTTTGTGTGGTTAACAGGATTTCGGGGGGTGCTGGCGCGTTGCTATTGGCAGCTGTTAACGTAGTGGACCTAGTGATTTTCTTTCTGGATAAGAAAAGCAGCAATTCAGTCCTACATGATCAGAAAGTCTTATCCGTGCCGCGCCCGGAAACTATAGAAGTGTTTCTTGGCAATTTGTTCTCTAATCTGGCTCTGAAGGTACGGATTTTTGGTTGGAGATTGGCTACAAATACCCTTGCGACTATGGAAAATAAAAAAAGTAGAACCATCAAAAAAACTGACATGTGTGCTGTTTGTGGCGTTGAACGGGAGGATACTTTTCATGCCGTATGCAGATGTCCGATGGCGGGTGCGTTATGGGACGCCATGAGGGAGTCTTGGCCTTTACCAGCTCGAGCTGATATTCAGTACACCGGGAAGGAGTGGCTATTAGACCTCCTAGCCGGCTGCAATGAGACCCAGCGCATGATCATTTTGATGACTTTCTGGCGTGCTTGGCACTGCCGGAATGAGGTCACACATCACAAGCCAGCGCCACTTGTCGAGACGTCGAGGCGCTTTCTCAATGGATATATTGAGTCCCTTCTGTGCATAAAACAGTATCCCAAGGGGGATATTACGAAGGGTAAGATGGTGTTACAGTGTGCAGGCCAACCAACTAACATTCAGACCAGGTCGCCACATGCTGAAACAGAGGGGCCTAGGTGGATGAAGCCTCCTGTTGGATGGGCAAAACTCAATGTGGATGGCTCCTATGTGCATGGAGAGAGTACGGGAGGAGCTGGAATGGTGTTGCGGGACGACAAGGGAGCTGTGATTTTCTCGTCCTGTCGTTATCTCCGCTCATGCTACTCGCCGCTTGAGGCGGAGCTAGCTGCTTGCCTGGAAGGAATCGGTCTGGCACTCGCTCACACTGATAACAACCTGATCATTGAACTTGATTGTAAAGAAGCAGTGGACATGCTGAATGACATATGCATGAATCGATCAGCTGTGGCTAGTATGGTAGAGGAGGTGAAGAGCCTGCTGCATGGCATCCGATGTCACAAATTCGTGCATGCAGGCAGGCCATGCAATGCTGCTGCTCACTATTGGCACATATGGGACGTTCTTCTCAGCGTACGGCCATTTGGTTTAGCTCTGGGCCAGAAGATTTATGTATGATCTGTGAAACTGAGTGTAGACACACTACTTAATTAATATACACTCCTTTCACCCGCAAAAAAAAAAAAAGTTGGTCTAGTCACACATGTTGGATTATCTCATCCTGGTTGACATCTTTAGAGGAGTACTCCCTCTGTAAACAAATATAAGAGCATTTAGAATACTATTTTAATGATCTAAACGCTTTTATATTTCTTTACGGAGGGAGTATGTGTTAGTAACATCCGCTGTCTCAGCGATATCCTGGAATTGCTTTTGGCTGGCGCGAGATGCACATAGACGTACATTTGTCTAGATCACACGACGAACGTCGAGGATTGCACACCAGCTTTTCTCCGCGACAAATTTAAGGCTCGTTAGTAATGAATGTCGGCCATAATTGATGCTCCAGGCAGGCCATGCATGGGTCCCAAAGCCCACGAATCAGAGCGTCAATCGATGCCGCGCACGCACGTACGTGCCGGATCGTTATCTGTTGGCAACTTTGGCCCTGCCCTGCCTGCATGCATGCATGATGACGACTAGAGCGGAGCGGATGCATGCGCCGAGAGCCGTAGACCCAGTCGCCACGTGGATATGGGCGTACGTGTCGCCTTGGGAGTGGGCCGGGCCCGCTCGGCCACATGGGCGACCCCCCTTGTACGCGTTGTAGGGTGCACGACGATTAACACGGGCAGTGCCGTATGCCCTGCGCGCGCTTGGACTTTGGAGCCAAAAATGCTAGACGTACGGGAAGATTTTACAAGAGTTAACGGACTAACCCTCTCCCCTCACTAATCTCCCCCTCCTGATTTTCAGGATGGGGCCCGCTTCATCTTAACAATCAATCAACACATCCCACCTAAGCCTAGCCTGTAAAGCTCCTGTAAAACCTCTGTAGATGTAGCATTGCTGCTTTGGAGCCATGCGCGCGGCGCTGCCATGCTTTTACCGAAGAGACGTAGAGGACACCGGGAGCCTCTCATTTGTGGAGTGCTGAATATGATACCGGCGTTTCAACGGTTAAGTGGCTGGCATTGGCGGGTCGACAGGCGTGCCAGGCTAGAGACGAGAGCTACGCGCTGGTCCATGCACTCGAGAGGTTGCGATGGTGTCATCGGGTAAGAACACAAGGGTTGCTCGAAGACTAGATGTAATCTTCGGCCGGACCGCACGTGCACGTCGGCACACGGTGTATGACGTGAAAGCTGCTCCATCAGTTTGCTTCTTATCCACCCATCAGCTGCGCCGGAGAAACAAGCCGTAGTAAAAGAAGCATGAAGAAGAAGATGAATGGCGTGGCTATCTATCTTACACGTCGTTCCCCCCAAAAAAATCTATCTTACACGTCTCACATTTGGCCATCTGGGTGACTGGGTGTAACATGCTTTTTTCTTTTTTGAAACACAGTACAAACACAAGCGCTCATATACACGCGTATACACTCATCCGTATGAACACACACGCACACCCTACCCCTATGAGCATCTCCGAAAGACTGAGCCGGCATATCATCTTGAAATTTACGAAGTCGCCGTAGGCACCTTCGACGGGAACGTCTCCTCCCACTGAATGCGCATCGTCGGAAATCCTGAAATAAATCCAGGAATAAATGCGAGCATCAGGATTTGAACTCTGGTGGACTGGGATACCACAGTCCATCTAACCATCCAACCACAGATTGGTTCGTCTGGATGTAACATGCTAACATGTAATATTACCTCCGTCCCAAAATAAAATTTGCGGAAAAACTTTCGATCTATTCATCTTTAATTATGGCAATACAAGAAACAACAGAAATAATAAAAAGTACGTACATATGTATCTAGAAAATTTTAAGACAAGTAATTCGAGACGGAGGGAGTACCTGTTAGTAACAGGTAGCGCGCGCGATCTGAGCCTAGTTTGGATGGCTCTATTCTTTATGATGGAACCAGTTCATTAGAGTTCAAACTCTAGACTTGCATTGGTACTCGATTACCGTCATTTTTATTTTTAAGAAGGGTTTATATCTACTTTTGAAGTAAATAAACTAGTATATTAGAAATCTTACTCCAAGGCTTTATTGTACAAGACACGTGACGGCTAAAATAATTGATAAATTCAAAAGTTACATCAAAATCCTTTGAAGTACCTACCTCTTGTTTCTCCTTTTGCATCTCAACATCTCTATAGACTAGCAAGTTACGTGTGTCTTACACGAGGGAATAAGTGCCCATATACGGTATTGTTAAGGGCTAATTAATATCCTAATAATCCATGATTTATGCCGGTGTTCGCACACCAACACGTAACCATGTACCCTTGACGCGGGAGTGATGCATCGCAGCTCACATCGAAGGAGACCCGCCAGGAAGCGCGGTACACAAAAAGTCCGGCGAGCGCTTTTGTAAACCCGAAACCGCACACGCCCAGGAGGGACCCCGTCAGGGCACGCGGCGGCTATGGGCTGCCTTAAGTCGACCTGATCGCCCCTAGAACCTCATGGATTCGCTCCCTCCAATCTTGAAGAACGACAAGAAGATACAAGGGAAAGGGATAAAAAGTAGATGAACACGAAAAGGTAGTAGATTGATTTGTTCGATTGTGTGTTGTTCAATCGACCGTCACCTCTCATCTATTTATGAGGTGGAGAAAAGGACTCCAATCCCGTACAAATCTTTCCAAAATTAACCGAACTCAGATTTAGGCAAGTTTGAAACATCAATTCGGTTTGACTCTCATAGGCCACAAACGACTTCGGATGAAGATGCGCTCAAAAGCAAATTTAATTGTTTGGACGAAACGAACAACTTTCGTGTTGAACGTTTTTTGATTAGAGGCTATATTGAGGACGGAATCGCTCGCGCGAACCATCAGACATCACCCACACGGGTGTCTGATGCCCCGAGCCAGTTTTCACTTATGATAGGTCCGCAGTGCACTGGCTCCAATTTTTCGCACACGACCTCGGAATGAGATGATTATTATATCAAAATTGATCGTTTCGACAAGACGAAGACAATCTTTGTATAAATGTTTCTCATATGAGGCTGTCTTGGAGTCCTAATTGGCTGAACAGTAATCTGCATACAAAATCCTAGTACTTCAAGAACGACTTCGGCCCTTGAGATGAGATCGGATGGTGATGGCCCAAACTTCAAAGATGTTCATGTCAACAATACGGAACTTTTTTATGTACATCACTTCTCCATTTGAGACCAACTTAATTAAGTTTTTGACCGTGCCAAAATCTGGTGTCAACACATGCCCTGGTGTCAACACATGCCCCCTGTTTTCGGCAAAACTTGTGTGCCGAAAAATAATTTGCACGGAGTTTGTTCTAAGCACGATGTCAACACTCCATCAGCCATTTCCATTTTTTTAGGACGACAAGTATATATCGGCCATCTTTACTCTTAGGGCGATAATTGTGTATCGACCATTTAGATTAGCAACAAAAGTGTAGCTAATGGAATGTATGATGATGTGATAATACCCTTGCATGATGTAGGAAATTATATTGCATCCATGGATCAAAATAAACCCATGAAGGGCAACCAATCATACTTGCGGATGCATTCCATGGCATCAGCATCAATGGCATAGTTGGAGAATGTGGATAATGTGTGGACGAAAGATGTTGAAACCTTCCTCTTGGTTGTTCATAGCGCTCACTCTGCTCTTTCTTCACCTTTGATGTACTTCTTGTAATAGAAGCTTGCACATCATTCTTGTTTTGAGTGCCTCCTTTGGGAACCCATGCCATGTTTCTCTTTTCAAGTTCTTGTGCACTAAGCTTTTACAGTTTCTTCTTTTGCCAATACGATAAGCCGAGTGGGCACCCCGGCTACGATTTTGTTTGAAGTAATGGAAATTCTTGTTTTACCTTCTGCACTCTCAACCTCCCTTCAGATTTGGCACTTGGTTGACTTGCTTAGTTGCCTTATGTAGCCAATGCCAATACTTGAATTGGCTCTTTTTCGTTTGAGATCATATCTGAAGTGGCACTCTTACGACCATCTCTTTTGACGTGGTAGACTTGCTCAACCACCTCGTTATTCTTCCTTGTGCTCCGGACCGATTCTTTTTTATTGAAACGGTCTTGAACATATGACTGCTCAGTGAATGTTGGTCTTCTTAGAGCTGCATAATATTGGTGAGATGGTTTATAATAATATGGAGAATGTGCCCTTGTATTCACACATGTCCCATCATGGATATGCATTTACGTGAACATAGGGAGGCATCTTGTCGGTGTCAAAACCGGCAGACCTCGGGGTAGGGGGTCCCGAGCTGTGGATCTGGGATCAATGGGGAACAAGGGACGATGAACATGGTGGTTACCCAGGTTCGGGCCCTCTCGAAGAGGTAATACCCTACGTTCTGTTGGAAATATGCCCTAGAGGCAATAATAAAAGTATTATTATTATATTTCCTTGTTCATGATAATTGTCTTTTATTCATGCTATAACTGTATTATCCGGAAATCGTAATACACGTGTGAATACATAGACCACAATATGTCCCTAGTGAGCCTCTAGTTGACTAGCTCGTTGTGATCAACAGATAGTCATGGTTTCCTGGCTATGGACATTGGATGTCGTTGATAACGGGATCACATCATTAGGAGAATGATGTGATGGACAAGACCCAATCCTAAGACTAGCACAAAAGATCATGTAGTTCATTTGCTAGAGCTTTGCCAATGTCAAGTATCTCTTCCTTTGACCATGAGATCGTGTAACTCCTGGATACCGTAGGAGTGCTTTGGGTGTATCAAACGCCACAACGTAACTGGGTGACTATAAAGGTGCACTACAGGTATCTCCAAAAGTACCTATTGTTTTATGCGGATCGAGACTGGGATTTGTCACTCCGTGTAAACGGAGAGGTATCTCTGGGCCCACTCGGTAGGACATCATCATATGCGCAATGTGACCAAGGAGTTGATCACGGGATGATGTGTTACGGAACGAGTAAAGTGACTTGCCGGTAACGAGATTGAACAAGGTATCGGTATACCGACGATCGAATCTCGGGCAAGTAAAATACCGCTAGACAAAGGGAATTGTATACGGGATCGATTGAGTCCTTGACATCGTGGTTCATCTGATGAGATCATCGTGGAACATGTGGGAGCCAACATGGGTATCCAGATCCCGCTGTTGGTTATTGACCGGAGAACGTCTCGGTCATGTCTGCATGTCTCCCGAACCCGTAGGGTCTACACACTTAAGGTTCGATGACGCTAGGGTTATAAAGGAAGCTTGTATGTGGTTACCGAATGTTGTTTGGAGTCCCGGATGAGATCCCGGACGTCACGAGGAGTTCCGGAATGGTCCGGAGGTAAAGATTTATATATAGGAAGTCCTGTTTCGGCAATCGGGACAAGTTTCGGGGTCATCGGTATTGTACCGGGACCACCGGAAGGGTCCCGGGGGCCCACCGGGTGGGGCCACCTGCCCCGGGGGGCCACATGGGCTGTAGGGGGTGCGCCTTGGCCTACATGGGCCAAGGGCACCAGCCCCAAGAGGCCCATGCGCAAGGAAACTTGGAGAGGGAAGAGTCCTAAAGGGGGAAGGCACCTCCGAGGTGCCTTGGGGAGGATGGACTCCTCCCCATCCTTAGCCGCACCCCCTTCCTTGGAGGAGGGGGCAAGGCTGCGCCCTCCCCCTCTCCCTTGGCCCTATATATAGTGGGGAAAAGGAGGAGCAATAATACCTAAGGCCTTTGGTTGCCTCCCTCTCCCTCCCGTGACACATCTCTTCTCCCGTAGGTGCTCGGCGAAGCCCTGCGGGATTGCCACGCTCCTCCACCACCACCACGCCGTTGTGCTGCTGTTGGATGGAGTCTTCCTCAACCTCTCCCTCTCTCCTTGCTGGATCAAGGCGTGGGAGACGTCACCGGGCTGTACGTGTGTTGAACGCGGAGGTGCCGTCCGTTCGGCACTTGATCATCGGTGATCTGAATCACGACGAGTACGACTCCATCAACCCCGTTCACTTGAACGCTTCCGCTTAGCGATCTACAAGGGTATGTAGATGCACTCCTCTTTCTACTCGTTGCTGGTCTCTCCATAGATAGATCTTGGTGATACGTAGGAAATTTTTGAATTTCTGCTACGTTCCCCAACAGTGGTATCAGAGCTAGGTCTATTGCGTAGATTCTTTGCACGAGTAGAACACAAAGTAGTTGTGGGCGTTGATTTTGTTCAATATGCTTACCGTTACTAGTCCAATCTTGTTTCGACGGTATTGTGGGATGAAGCGGCCCGGACCGACCTTACACGTACTCTTACGTGAGACAGGTTCCACCGATTGACATGCACTTGGTGCATAAGGTGGCTAGCGGGTGCCAGTCTCTCCCACTTTAGTCGAAACGGATTCGATGAAAAGGGTCCTTATGAAGGGTAAATAGCAATTGGCATATCACGTTGTGGTCTTGCGTAGGTAAGAAACGTTCTTGCTAGAAACCCATAGCAGCCACGTAAAACATGCAACAACAATTAGAGGACGTCTAACTTGTTTTTGCAGGGTATGCTATGTGATGTGATATTGCCAAAGGATGTGATGAATGAATATATGTGATGTATGAGATTGATCATGTTCTTGTAATAGGATTCACGACTTGCATGTCGATGAGTATGACAACCGGCAGGAGCCATAGGAGTTGTCTTTATTTTTTGTATGACCTGCGTGTCATTGAAGAACGCCATGTAAACTACTTTACTTTATTGCTAAACGCGTTAGTCATAGAAGTAGAAGTAGTCGTTGGCGTGACAACTTCATGAAGACACGATGATGGAGATCATGATGATGGAGATCATGGTGTCATGCCGGTGACAAGATGATCATGGAGCCCCGAAGATGAAGATCAAAGGAGCTATATGATATTGGCCATATCATGTCACTACTCTATTTGATTGCATGTGATGTTTATCATGTTTATGCATCTTGTTTTCTTAGAATGACGGTAGTAAATAAGATGATCCCTTACAACAATTTCAAGAAGTGTTCTCCCCTAACTGTGCACCGTTGCTACAGTTCGTCGCTTCTAAGCACCACGTGATGATCGGGTGTGATGGATTCTTACGTTCACATACAACGGGTGTAAGACAGTTTTACACAGCGAAAACACTTAGGGTTAACTTGACGAGCCTAGCATGTGCAGACATGGCCTCGGAACACGGAGACCGAAAGGTCGAGCATGAGTCGTATAGTAGATACGATCAACATGAAGATGTTCACCGATGATAACTAGTCCGTCTCACGTGATGATCGGACACGGCCTAGTTGACTCGGATCATGTAATCACTTAGATGACTAGAGGGATGTCTATCTGAGTGGGAGTTCATAAGATGAACTTAATTATCCTGAACATAGTCAAAAGACCTTTTGCAAATTATGTCGTAAGCTCGCGCTATAGTTCTACTGTTTAGATATGTTCCTAAAGAAAATATAGTTTGAAAGTTGAAAGTAGCAATTATGCGGACAGTAGAAAGCTTATGTCCTTAATGCACTGCTCAGTGTGTTGAACCTCGAACGTTGTGTGTGGATGTTGCGAACATCTGACATACACGTTTTGATAACTACGTGATAGTTCAGTTAAATCGTTTAAGTAGAGGCACCAAAGACGTTTTCGAAACGTCGCGGAACATATGAGATGTTTCGAGGGCTGAAATTGGGATTTCAGGCTCGTGCCCACGTCAAGAGGTATAAGACCTCCGACGATTTTCTTAGCCTGCAAACTAAGGGAGAAAGCTCAATCGATGAGCTTGTGCTCAGATTGTCTAAGTGCAACAATCACTTGAATCGAGTGGGAGTTGATCTTCCAGATGAGATAGTGATGTTTCCCCAAAGTCATTGCCACCAAGCTGCTAGAGCTTCGTGATGAACTATAACATATCAGGGATAGATATGATGATCCTTGAGGTATTCGCGATGTTTGACACCGCGAAAGTAGAAATCAAGAAGGAGCATCAATTGTTGATGGTTGGTGAAACCACTAGTTTCAAGAAGGGCAAGGGAACAAAGGGATACTTCATGAAACGGCAATTCAGCTGCTGCTCTAGTGAAGAAACCCGAGGTTGAACCCAAACCCGAGACTAAGTGCTTCTGTAATAAGGGGAACAACCACTGGAGCAGGATTACCCTAGATACTTGGTAGATGAGAAGGCTGGCAAGGTCGATAGAAGTACATTGGATATACATTATGTTAATGTGTACTTTACTAGTACTCCTAGTAGCACAAGGGTATTAGATACCGGTTCGGTTGCTAAGTGTTAGTGACTCGAAATAAAAGGCTACGGAATAAACGGAGACTAGCTAAAGGAGAGCTGACGATATGTGTTGGAAGTGTTTCCAAGTTTGATATAATCAAACATCGCACGTTCCCTCTACCATCAAGATTAGTATTGAACCTGAATGGTTTATTGAATCTCGATCGTAGTGATACACATTTTCATGCCAAAAGATATAAGATAGTAATGATAGTACCACTTACTTGTGGCACTGCCATGTAAGTCATAATGGTATAAAACGCATGAAGAAGCTCCATGTTGATGGATCTTTGGACTCACTCATTTTTGAAAAGTTTGAGACATGCGAACCATGTCTATTGGTGTATATGCATGAAGAAACTCCATGCAAATGGATCATTCGGACTCACTTGATTTTGAATCACTTGAGATATGCAAATCATACCACATGGGCAAGATGACTGAAAAGCCTCATTTTCAGTAAGATGGAACAAGATAGCAACTTGTTGGAAGTAACACATTTTGATGTGTGCAGTCGAATGAGTGCTGAGGCATGCAGTGAATATCATTATGTTCTTACTTCACAGATGATTCGAGTAAATGTTGAGTATATTTACTTGATGAAACACAAGTCTGAATTATTGAATGGTTTAAGTAATTTCAGAGTGAAGTAGCAGATCATTGTGACAAGAGGATAAAATGTCTATGATATGATCATAGAGATGAATATATGAGTTACGAGTTTTGGCACACAATTAAGACATTGTGGATATTGTTTCGCAATTAATACCGCCTGGAACACCATAATGTGATGGTGTGTCCGAACATCATAGTTGCACCCTATTGGATATGGTGCGTACCATGATGTCTCTTATCGAATTACCACTATCGTTCATGGGTTAGGCATTAGAGACAACCACATTCACTTTAAATAGGGCACCACGTAATTCCGATGAGATGACACCGTATGAATTATGGTTTAGAGAAACCTAAGTTGTCATTTCTTAAAAGTTTGGGGCTGCGACGCTTATATGAAAAAGTTTCAGGTTGATAAGCTCGAACCCAAAGCGGATAAAATGCATCTTCATAGGAAACCCAAAACAGTTGGGTATACCTCCTAATTCAGATCCGAAAGCAATATGGATTGTTTCTAGAATCGGGTCCTTTCTCGAGGAAAAGTTTCTCTCGAAAGAGTTGAGTGGGAGGATGGTGGAGACTTGATGAGGTTATTGAACCGTCTCTTCAACTAGTGTGTGGCAGGGCACAGGAAGTTGTTCCTGTGGCACCTACACCAATTGAAGTGGAAGCTTATGATATTGATCATGAAACTTCGGATCAAGTCACTACCAAACCTCGTAGGACGACAAGGACACGTACTACTTCGGAGTGGTAAGGTGATCCTGTCTTGAAGGTCATGTTGCTGGACAACAATGAACCTACGAGCTATGGAGAAGCGATGGTGGGCCCGGATTCCGATAAATGGCTCGAGGCCATAAAATCCGAGAACGGATCCATGGACTTTGGTGGACTTGCCCGTTGATCGGCATGCCATTAAGATAAATGGATCTTTAAGAAGAAGACGGACGTGGATGGTAATGTCACCGTCCATGAAGCTCGACTTGTGGCGAAAAGTTTTTCACAAGTTCAAGGAGTTGACTACGATGAGATTTTCTCACTCGTAGCGATGCTTAAAGTCCGTCGGAATCATGTTAGCATTAGCTTCATTTATGAAATCTGGCAGATGGATGTCAAGACAAGTTTCCTTACTAGTTTTCGTAAGGAAAGGTTGTATGCAATACAATCAGAAAAGTTTTGTCAATCCTGAGGATGCTAAAAGGTACGCTAGCTCCAGCGATCCTTCTAAGGACTGGAGTAAGCATCTCGGAGTTGGAATGTATGCTTTGATGAGATGATCAAAGATTTTGGATTTATACAAAGTTTATGAGAAACTTATATTTCCAAAGAAGTGAGTGGGAGCACTATAGAATTTCTGATGAATACATGTTGATCAGAAATGATGTAGAATTTCTGGAAAGCATATAGGGTTATTTTGAAAGTGTTTTTCAATGGAAAGCCTGGATTAAGCTACTTGAACATTGAGCATCAAGATCTATAAGGATAGATCAAAATGCTTAATAATACTTTCAAATGAGCACATACCTTGACATGGACCAGTCAAAGAAGGAGTTCTTGCCTGAGTTGTAAGGTACGAAGTTAAGACTTAAAGCTCGACCACGACAGAATAGAGAGAAAGGACGAAGGTCGCCCCTATGCTTAAGACGTAGGCTCTTCAGTATGCTATGCTGTGTACCGCACCTAAAGTGTGCCTTGCCATGAGTCAGTCAAGGGGTACAAGAGTGATCCAAGAATGGCTCACAGAACAGCGGTCAAAGTTATCCTTAGTAACTAGTGGACTAAGGAATTTTCTCGATTATGGAGGTGGTAAAAGAGTTCGTCGTAAAAGTTACGATGATGCAAGCTTGACACCTATCCGGATAGCTCTAAGTAGAGAGACCGGATACATATAATGGAGCAATAATTTAGGATAGCTCCAAGTAGAACAGTTATTTGGAATAGCTCCAAATAGAGCATGGTAGCTGCATCTAGGAGATGACATAGAGATTTGTAAAGCACACACGGATCTGAAAGGTTCAGACCCATTGACTAAAACCTCTCTCACAAGCAACATGATCAAACATAAAACTCATTGAGTGTTAATCACATAGTGATGTGAACTAGACTACTGACTCTAGTAAACTCTTGGGTATTAGTCACATGGCGATGTGACCTGTGAGTGTTAATCACATGGCGATGTGAACTAGATTATTGACTCTAGTGCAAGTGGGAGACTGTTGGAAATATGCCCTAGAGGCAATAATAAAAGTATTATTATTATATTTCCTTGTTCATGATAATTGTCTTTTATTCATGCTATAACTGTATTATCCGGAAATCGTAATACACGTGTGAATACATAGACCACAATATGTCCCTAGTGAGCCTCTAGTTGACTAGCTCGTTGTGATCAACAGATAGTCATGGTTTCCTGGCTATGGACATTTGGATGTCGTTGATAACGGGATCACATCATTAGGAGAATGATGTGATGGACAAGACCCAATCCTAAGCATAGCACAAAGATCGTGTAGTTCGTTTGCTAGAGCTTTGCCAATGTCAAGTATCTCTTCCTTTGACCATGAGATCGTGTAACTCCTGGATACCGTAGGAGTGCTTTGGGTGTATCAAACGTCACAACGTAACTGGGTGACTATAAAGGTGCACTACAGGTATCTCCGAAAGTATCTATTGTTTTATACGGATCGAGACTGGGATTTGTCACTCCGTGTAAACGGAGAGGTATCACTGGGCCCACTCGGTAGGACATCATCATATGCGCAATGTGACCAAGGAGTTGATCACGGGATGATGTGTTACGGAACGAGTAAAGTGACTTGCCGGTAACGAGATTGAACAAGGTATCGGTATACCGACGATCGAATCTCGGGCAAGTAAAATACCGCTAGACAAAGGGAATTGTATACGGGATCGATTGAGTCCTTGACATCGTGGTTCATCTGATGAGATCATCGTGGAACATGTGGGAGCCAACATGGGTATCCAGATCCCGCTGTTGGTTATTGACCGGAGAACGTCTCGGTCATGTCTGCATGTCTCCCGAACCCGTAGGGTCTACACACTTAAGGTTCGATGACGCTAGGGTTATAAAGGAAGCTTGTATGTGGTTACCGAATGTTGTTTGGAGTCCCGGATGAGATCCCGGACGTCACGAGGAGTTCCGGAATGGTCCGGAGGTAAAGATTTATATATAGGAAGTCCTGTTTCGGCAATCGGGACAAGTTTCGGGGTCATCGGTATTGTACCGGGACCACCGGAAGGGTCCCGGGGGCCCACCGGGTGGGGCCACCTGCCCCGGGGGGCCACATGGGCTGTAGGGGGTGCGCCTTGGCCTACATGGGCCAAGGGCACCAGCCCCAAGAGGCCCATGCGCAAGGAAACTTGGAGAGGGAAGAGTCCTAAAGGGGGAAGGCACCTCCGAGGTGCCTTGGGGAGGATGGACTCCTCCCCATCCTTAGCCGCACCCCCTTCCTTGGAGGAGGGGGCAAGGCTGCGCCCTCCCCCTCTCCCTTGGCCCTATATATAGTGGGGAAAAGGAGGAGCAATAATACCTAAGGCCTTTGGTTGCCTCCCTCTCCCTCCCGTGACACATCTCTTCTCCCGTAGGTGCTCGGCGAAGCCCTGCGGGATTGCCACGCTCCTCCACCACCACCACGCCGTTGTGCTGCTGTTGGATGGAGTCTTCCTCAACCTCTCCCTCTCTCCTTGCTGGATCAAGGCGTGGGAGACGTCACCGGGCTGTACGTGTGTTGAACGCGGAGGTGCCGTCCGTTCGGCACTTGATCATCGGTGATCTGAATCACGACGAGTACGACTCCATCAACCCCGTTCACTTGAACGCTTCCGCTTAGCGATCTACAAGGGTATGTAGATGCACTCCTCTTTCTACTCGTTGCTGGTCTCTCCATAGATAGATCTTGGTGATACGTAGGAAATTTTTTGAATTTCTGCTACGTTCCCCAACACGTTCTACTTGATTATATTGGATGTGTATATGATTACGGAGTGGATCTACCTCGAGATCAACATGAGCTAAAACCTAAGGTGATGAGGTGATATATGAAGCTCTGGCCATAAAGAATACGCCCCTCAGTTTATATAGACACCGGCAGGGTTAGGGTTACACGTCATTAGTTACGAAGAGAGGAAGATCCTGCCTATTCTTGGCTTGGAGGGCACACCACGACTCTGAAGTTTCCTTATTCGATCAAGGGTCTTCTATCGTTATACGACTTCACCAGTCCGGCCCGCGTCCAATGGGCCGGCTCGCCAAGGACCCCTTAGTCCATAACTCCCCCAGTAGCCCTCGAACTAGCCTCCAACACCGGGGATTGTGTCCGTCATCCGCACACTAGATAGTCTTCGGCTTGCGAGGTGAGTTCTTTGATGTATTCTGCACATGTTCGGGGTCACATGGTGTTCGGAATCTGAAACTTCCATTTTACTTAGACTTGAAGGAAAGAAAAAACAGTCGGTCAAGTGTGAATAGTGTCATTGACTGACAACTTTTCCCTTTTAACGGAGGGCCACAACCGGTCATAACTCCGTGCGGCATGATGTCTACTACACAACCTTCTTCTTGTGGATGTTGTTGGGCCTGCAAGTGCACAGGTTTATAGGACAGTAGCAAATTTCCCTCAAGTGGATGACCTAAGGTTTATCAATCCGTGGGAGGCGTAGGATGAAGATGGTCTCTCTCAAACAACCCTGCAACCAAATAACAAAGGGTCTCTTGTGTCCCCAACACACCCAATACAATGGTAAATTGTATAGGTGCACTAGTTCGGCAAAGAGATGGTGATACAAGTGCAATATGGATAGTAGATATAGGTTTTTGTAATCTGAAAATATAAAAACAGCAAGGTAACTAATGATAAAAGTGAGTGTAAACGGTATTGCAATGATAGGAAACAAGACATAGGGTTCATACTTTCACTAGTGAAAGTTCTCTCAACAATAATAACATAGATAAATCATATAACAATCCCTCAACATGCAACAAAGAGTCACTCCAAAGCCACTAATAGCGGAGAACAAACGAAGAGATTATGGTAGGGTACGAAACCACCTCAAAGTTATTCTTTCGGATCAATCTATTCAAGAGTTCATACTAGAATAACACCTTAAGACACAAATCAACCAAAACCCTAATGTCACCTAGATACTCCATTGTCACCTCAAGTATCCGTGGGCATGATTATACGATAAGCATCACACAATCTCAGATTCATCCAACCAATACAAAGTACTTCAAAGAGTGCCCCAAAGTTTCTACCGGAGAGTCAAGACGAAAACGTGTGCCAACCCCTATGCATAGGTTCATGGGCGGAACCCGCAAGTTGATCACCAAAACATACATCAAGTGGCACGTGAAATCCCATTGTCACCACAGATAAGCACGGCAAGACATACATCAAGTGTTCTAAAATCATTAAAGACTCAATCCAATAAGATAACTTCAAGAGGAAAACTCAATTCATCACAAGAGAGTAGGGGGGGGGGGACATCATAAGATCCAACTGTAATAGCAAAGCTTGCGATACATCAAGATCGTGCCATAGAGAGAACATGAGAGAGAGAGAGATCAAACACATAGCTACTGGTACATACCCTCAGCCCCGAGGGTGAACTACTCCCTCCTCGTCATGGATAGTGCCAGGATGATGAAGATGGCCACCAGTGATGGGTTCCCCCGCTGGCAGGGTGCCGGAACGAGCTCCCAAGAGGTTTTTGGTGGCTACAGAGGCTTGCGGAGGCGGAACTCCCGATCTATCTTCTTCTTCAATTTTTTAGGGTATATGGGAATATATAGGCGAAAGAAGTCGGTCGGGGGAGCCTCGAGGGGCCCACGAGAGTGGAGGGCGCGTCGAGGGGGGGTGGGCGCGCCGCCCTATCTCGTGGCCTCCTCGAAGCTTCCTTTACTTCAACTCCAAGTCTCCTGGGTCACGTTCGTTCCAAAAGTCACGCTGCCAAAGGTTTCATTCCGTTTGGACTCCGTTTGATATTCCTTTTCTTCGAATACTGAAACAGCAATATGGGCTGGGCCTCCGGTTAATAAGTTAGTCCCAAAAGTAATATAAAAGTGTATAATAAAGCCCGTAATCATTCAAAACAGATAATAAAATGGCATGAATGCTTCATAAATTATAGATACGTTGGAAATGTATCAGCATCCCCAAGCTTAATTCCTACTCGTCCTCGAGTAGGTAAATGATAAAGAAAGAATTTATGAAGTGTGAATGCTAGCAGGTGCACAAGTTTGATCAATGATAATTTCAATCACCTTTTCTAGCATGAATATATGTCATAACAGTAGTTCATCTCATAAAACTTCTCAAGATCAAGTAACAAGCTATTCACATGTTAAAGCATAGACCAAAAACTTTCTTGAAAACTAGCAAACTTCATTCTTAGTCATCAAACAATTGCAATTCATCTTATTTTCAGGAATAGCAAACTCCACATACTCAACTATCATATAGTCTTCTACAATTGCTAACACTCACGCAATACTAATGGTTATGGAGTTTTAATCGGACACTAAGAAAGATAGGGGCTTATAGTGTTGCCTCCCAATGTATTCACCTTTGGGTGATGTCAACAATAATAGTTCATGCTAACTTACATCCAATTGGATATATATATCAGGATCTTTCCAACACGAGGTGCTTGCCAAAGGATAAAATGAAAAAGGGAAAGGTGAAGATCACCTTGACTCTTGCATAAAGTAAAAGACATAAAGTAAAATATAGGCCCTTCGCAGAGGGAGGCAGAGGTTGTCATGCGCTTTTAGGGTTGGATGCACAAAATCTTAATGCAAATGAACGTCACTTTATATTGCCACTTGTATATGGACCTTTATTATGCAGTCCGTCGCTTTTATTGCTTCCATAACAAGATCGTATAAAGCTATTTTCTTCACACCAAAAGATCATACATATTTAGAGAGCAATTTTTATTGCTTGCACCGATGACAACTTACTTGAAGGATCTTACTCAATCCATAGGTAGGTATGGTGGACTCTCATGGAAAAATTGGGTTTAAGGATATTTGGAAGCACAAGTAGTATCTCTACTTGGTGCAAGGAATTTTGGCTAGCATGAGGGGGAAAGGCAAGCTCAACATGTTTGAATGATCCATGACAATATACTTTAACTGAGATGTGCGAAAACATAACCCATTACGTTGTCTTCCTTGTCCAACATCAACTCTTTAGGATGTCATACTTAATGAGTGCTCCCAATTATAAAAGATGTCTAGGATAGTGTATTTATATATGAAATCTCTCTTCCTTCAATATTCTTTCATGAATTGTTCAAATGACCAATACAACGCTTGCTAACCTTCAATAAATTTACAACCTCTACTTCTTAGATGTGAAGTCATAACTCCCCATGGGATAAGCAAATGAAACATATATAATTTCAGATTTGTGACAATCAACTCATTCAACAATTTACTCATAGGATATAAGTGAAGCACACGAGTAAATGAAAAACTACTCTAAAAAGATATAAGTGAAGATCAATGAGTAGCTAAATAATTATGCAACTATGTGAAGACTCTCTCTCATTAAAGAATTTCAGATCTTGGTATTGTATTCAAACAGCAAGCAAAACAAAGTAAAATGCCATTGCAAGGATAGCACAACTCATGTGAAGAAGCAAAAACTTAGGCTCAACCGATACTAACCGATAGTTGTTGAAGAAGAAAGGTGGGATGCCTACCGGGGCATCCCCAAGCTTAGATGCTTGAGACTTCTTGAAATATTATCTTGGGGTGCCTTGGGCATCCCCAAGCTTGAGCTTTTGTGTCTCCTTAATTCCTATCATATCTTGGTTTCTCTTTTTATCAAAAGCTTCATCCACACCAAACTCAACAAGAACTCGTGAGATAGGTTAGTATAAACCAATGCAAAACCTTATCATTTTCTACTGTAACAAATCACTAAAATTATTATTCAACATTGCATACTAAATGTCTCTGCATATTTAATACTCCCATCCTCAAATAGAATCATTAAACAAGCAAACATATGCAAACAATGCAACCATAACAGCAATCTGCCAAAACAGTATAGTCTGTAAAGAATGCAAGATTCATCATACTTACCTAACTCCAAAAATTATGAGAAAAACACCTTACTGTAGAAGATTTATCAGAGCTGAATATGCAAAAAGTTTCAACATTATACCATTCTCTGACTTTTCTAGGGAATTTCTGCAACAGCGGTAAACTTTCTGTTTTCAAACAGCAACATGTATACTTGCAAAATAAGCATGGTAAAGGCTATCCTTGACATTTTTATTGAAACTAAAGATGCAAAACATTATTGTAAATAACAAAAAGCAAATACTAACAAAGGAAAATGACGCTCCAAGCAAAACACATATCATGTGGTGAATAAAAATATAGCTCCAAGTAAAGTTACCGATGGACGAAGACGAAAGAGGGGATGCCATCCGGGGCATCCCCAAGCTTAGGCTCTTGGTTGTCCTTGAATATTACCTTGGGGTGCCTTTGGCATCCCCAAGCTTAGGCTCTTGCCACTCCTTATTCCTTAGTCCATCGAATCTTTACCCAAAACTTGAAAACTCCACAACACAAAACTCAACAGAAAACTCGTAAGCTCCGTTAGTATAAGAAAAAAACAACCACTTAGGTACTATAATGAACTCATTCTAAATTCATATTGGTGTAATATCCACTGTATTCCAACTTATCTATGGTTTATACCACTGAATACTAGCCATAGATGCATCAAAATAAGCAAACAACACACAGAAAACAGAATCTGTCAAAAACAGAACAGTCTGTAGTAATCTGTATCAAACGTATACTTCTGGAATTCCAAAAATTCTACCAAATTAGGAAGTCCTAATAAATTAGTGTACGAATCCAGAGCAAAAAGAATCATATCAGAAGAAAGTTTTTGTGAATTAACAAAACTAATTTACTGGGTGCAAAAGTTTCTGATTTTCAGCAGGATCAACACAACTATCACCGTAAGCTATCCTAAAGGTTTTACTTGGCACTTTATTGAAACAAAATATATAAAACATGATTACTACAGTAGCATAATCATGTGGACACACAAAAATAGTAAGGGTAAATATTGGGTTGTCTCCCAACAAGCACTTTTCTTTAATGCCTTTCTAGCTAGGCATGATGATGACAATGCTGCTCACATAAAAGATAAGAATTGAAGCATAACAGGAGCATCATGAAGCATATGACTAGCACATTTAAGTCTAACCCACTTCCTATGCATAGGGATTTTGTGAGCACACAACTTATGGGGACAATAATCAATTAGCATAGGAAGGTAAAACAAGCATAGCTTCAAGATTTTAAGCACATAGAGAGGAAACTTGACATTATTGTAGTTCCTACAAGCATATATTCCTCCCTCATAATAATTTTCAGTAGAATCATGAATGAATTCAACAATATAACCATCACATAAAGCATTCTTTTCATGATCTACAAGCATAGAAAATTTACTACTGTCCACATAAGCCAATTTCTTCTCATGAATAGTAGTGGGAGCAAACTCAACAAAATAACTATCATGTGAGGCATAATCCAATTGAAAACTAAAATCATGATGACAAGTTTCATGGTTATCATTATTCCTAATAGCATATAAGTCATCATAATAATCATCATATATAGCAACTTTGTTCTCATAATCAATTGGAACCTCTTCCGAAATAGTGGAATCATCACTAAATAAAGTTGACACTCTTCCAAATCCACTTCATATTCATCACAATAAAATTCAACATCCTCCAAAATAGTGGGATCACTACTTCCTAAAGTTGACACTCTTCCAAACCACTTTCATCAATACAATCATCATAAGTAGGAGGCATGCTATCATCAAAATAAATTTCCTCATCAAAACTTGGGGGACAAAAAAGTATCATCTTCATCAAACATAGCTTCCCCAAGCTTATGGCTTTGCATATCATTAGCATCATGGATATTCAAGGAATTCATACTAACAACATTGCAATCATGCTCATCATTCAAAGATTTAGTACCAAGCATTTTAATGCATTCTTCTTCTAGCACTTGAGCACAATTTTCCTTTCCATCATACTCACGAAAGATATTAAAAAGACGAAGCGTATGAGACAAACTTAACTCCATTTTTTGGTAGTTTTTCTTTTATGAACTAAACCAGTGATAAAACAAGAAACAAAAAGATTCGATTGCAAGATCTAAAGATATACCTTCAAGAATTTACCTCCCCAGCAACGACGCCAGAAAAGAGCTTGATGTCTACTACACAACCTTCTTCTTGTAGACGTTGTTGGGCCTGGAAGTGCACAGGTTTGTAGGACAGTAGCAAATTTCTCTCAATTGGATGACCTAAGGTTTATCAATCCGTGGGAGGTGTAGTATGAATATGGTCTCTCTCAAACAACCCTGCAACTAAATAACAAAGAGTCTCTTGTGTCCCCAACACACCCAATACAATGGTAAATTGTAAAGGTGCACTAGTTCGGCGAAGAGATGGTGATACAAGTGCAATATGGATAGTAGATATAGGTTTTTGTAATCTGAAAATATAAAAACAGCAAGGTAAATAATGATAAAAGTGAGCGTAAACAGTATTGCAATGATAGGAAACAAGGCATAGGGTTCATACTTTCACTAGTGCAAGTTCTCTCAACAATAATAACATAGATAAATCATATAACAATCCCTCAACATGCAACAAAGAGTCACTCCAAAGCCACTAATAGCGGAGAACAAACGAAGAGATTATGGTAGGGTACGAAACCACCTCAAAGTTATTCTTTCGGATCAATCTATTCAAGAGTTCATACTAGAAGAACACCTTAAGACACAAATCAACCAAAACCCTAATGTCACCTAGATACTCCATTATCACCTCAAGTATCTGTGGGCATGATTATACGATAAGCATCACACAATCTCAGATTCATCCAACCAACACAAAGTACTTCAAAGAGTGCCCCAAAGTTTCTACCGGAGAGTCAAGACGAAAACGTGTGCCAACCCCTATGCATAGGTTCATGGGCGGAACCCGCAAGTTGGTCACCAAAACATACATCAAGTGGCACGTGAAATCCCATTGTCACCACAGATAAGCACGGCAAGACATACATCAAGTGTTCTCAAATCATTAAAGACTCAATCCGATAAGATAATTTCAAGAGGAAAACTCAATTCATCACAAGAGAGTAGAGGGGGGGGGGACATCATAAGATCCAACTATAATAGCAAAGCTTGCGATACATCAAGATCGTGCCATAGAGAGAACACGAGAGAGAGAGAGAGAGAGAGATCAAACACATAGCTACTGGTACATACCCTCAACCCCGAGGGTGAACTACTCCCTCCTCGTCATGGATAGCGCCGGGATGAAGAAGATGGCAACCAGTGATGGGTTCCCCCTCCGGCAGGGTGCCAGAGCGGGCCCCCGAGAGGTTTTTGGTGGCTACAGAGGCTTGCGGCGGCGGAACTCCCGATCTATCTTCTTCTTCGATGTTTTTAGGGTATATGGGAATATATAGGCGAAAGAAGTCGGTCGGGGGAGCCTCGAGGGGCCCACGAGAGTGGAGGGCGCGGCCAGGGAGGGTGGGCGCGCCGCCCTATCTTGTGGCCTCCTCGAAGCTTCCTTTACTTCAACTCCAAGTCTCCTGGGTCATGTTCGTTCCAAAAATCACGCTGCCAAATGTTTCATTCCGTTTGGACTCCGTTTGATATTCCTTTTCTTTGAAATACTGAAACAGGCATAAAACAACAATATGGGCTGGCCCTACAGTTAATAGGTTAGTCCCAAAAGTAATATATAAGTGTATAATAAAGCCCGTAATCATTCAAAACAGATAATAAAATAGCATGAATGCTTCATAAATTATAGATACGTTGGAGACGTATCACGGCAGGCTGTTCTTGATGCGCGGCTCTAGGCCGACCCTTATTGGCTCGTCTCATCAAGGTAGGGATCGTGCTCCATTTTTTGGGGATATAATCAATGATCCCGATTCGCCACTCGCGCACGACGTTATGAGATTATTGGGAAGTGGAGAAGCCCACGGCGTAAAAAGAGGGACTCGTGGTCCTTCTGTGGCTTATAAAGAGGGGATAGCTACAATCTGCATCCCACACCTTCTCCCATATTCCGTCGTTGCTTACGCAATCCTTTATAGCTCCAATGCCCCTTCTCTCTGCTCCACAGCACATCCCACCCCGTCCCCTCCAGCCATGGCCAGATCCAGTGCCAACAAGAAGTGGGATGCCTTCACCATCACGGATAGCGACATCCTGAAGCTGAAGTAGGACGGCTACTTGTCGGCCAACAACACCCATTGGGTCCCTGAATAGGGCCAGATCATCCCCACACCCAGACTGGGTGAAAGGACTGTATTCCTCTCCCATTTCCATAGGGGGCTTGGGTTTCCCCTACACCCCCTTGTGAGGGGGTTGATGTTCTTCTATGGGAAAGATTTCCATGATCTAGCCCCCAACTCCCTCCTCCACATTTCGACCTTCATTGTCATCTATGAGGCGCTCATCCGAGTCTGTCCGCACTTCGGCCTATGGCTGAAGGTGTTCAACGTCAAGCCCAATGTGGTGGGCGGTGACCATCCGAACTGCAGCGGGGCCATGATCAGCAAGCTGACGTAGGTCCAGTGACCGGAGGGCAAGTTTATCGACATTGTTAAGGTGTGGCAAAAGGAATGGCTCTACATCACCGAGCCAAGGGATGCCTCCTGGGGGGCGGCTCCTGGATTCAGGTCTGGACCCCTACCAGACTGGCCTTGTGGACCACCAAGAGTTCGAACTGGGGGTCCACTGCCCATGTGAAGGTGCTACAGAAGCGCGTCGTCAACGTAATGGAGACCGATGTCGGTGTCAAAACCGGCGGATCTCGGGTAGGGGGTCCCGAACTGTGCATCTAAGGCTAATGGTAACAGGAGGTGGGGAACACAATGTTTACCCAGGTTCGGGCCCTCTCAATGGAGGTAATACCCTACTTCCTGCTTGATTGATCTTGATGATATGAGTATTACAAGAGTTGATCTACCACGAGATCATAGAGGCTAAACCCTAGAAGCTAGCCTATGATTATGATTGTTCTTGTCCTGAGGACTAAACCCTCCGGTTTATATAGACACCGGAGGGGGCTAGGGTTACACAGAGTCGGTTACAAAGAAGGAGATCTACATATCCGAATTGCCAAGCTTGCCTTCCATGCAAAGGAGAGTCCCACCTGGACACGGGACGAAGTCTTCAGTCTTGTATGTTCATAGTCCAACAGTCCGGCCAAAGTATATAGTCCGGCTGTCCGAGGACCCCCTAATCCAGGACTCCCTCAGTAGCCCCTGAACCAGGCTTCAATGACGATGAGTCCGGCGTGCAGATTGTCTTTGACATTGCAAGGCGGGTTCCTTCTCCGAATACTCCATAGAAGATCTTGAATATGAGGATCGTGTCCGGCTCTGCAAAACAAATTCCACATACCACCATGGAGAGTACAATATTTCACAAATCTAATCTGCTGACAACTTTTCATAGCGTGACATCACGCCGCGGCCCGGTCATTATGCGAACCGTTTTTCTCAACCTGCCACCGCACATATCGCGAGGCGGTTTTATTGGCACGTCTTGTCGAAGCAGAGATCGTGTCCCCTTATCACGGGATTCTCATCAACACGGGTGTGGGTAACCCAACCGTGCCATCAACGCGACGCTTGGGTAATAAGCAAGTTTACCGGGCAAGTGGGGAGGCACAGGACCCCTACTGCCTTTATTAGGAGATAAGGACTCCCTTTTCATCCATGCCTTCTTCTTCCTCTGCTCATCCATTCCCCCTCGCTTGAGCTCCAGCGCCCAAGCGTTCGTCTTCTCCGCCCACAAAGGTCTTTCGAAAATGTCCGGATCCGAAGCAGGAGGCAAGTGGATGGCCTCTACCATCTAGGAGAAGGATATTAAAAAGCTTCGGGAGGCCGGGGTATCTAGCCAAGAAAATCAGCCACCATCTTCCGATAGCGAGACAGATCGTCCCTACTCTGGAACCCCACGAGAGGGTTGTATTCCTCCCTCATTTTGTCCGCGGACTAGGGTTTCCCCTCCACCCATTCATTCGCGGCATCATGTATTATTACAGGATCGATTTTCATGATATATCCCCCAATTCCTTCCTCAAGATGTCGACATTCATGGTCGTGTGCGAGGCCTTTCTCTGCATCTCGCCACACTTCGGCTTATGGCTGAAGGTTTTTAATGTGAAGCCCAAGGTAGTGAGCGGTGAGAATGCCAAGTGCGGAGGCGCCATGGTGAGCAAGATGCACAATGTCACATGGCCAACGGGTACTTTCAATGATTCCGTCAAGGAGTGGCAGCAACAGTAGTTTTACATCACTGAGCCGCACGACAAGGAATTGGCCGCTCTCTCGAATTCCGATCCGGAGCCCCCCTGCGGCTTACGTCCTGGCCCAAGAAGGGCCTGAACTGGTCTTCGTCCGACGAACTGTCGATGCTCCAGACGCGCATCAAGGATATGGAAGACAAGAATATCAAACTCGTCAATGTAGTCCAGGTGATGTTAGTTCGCCGGATTCTTCCTTGCCAACACAGGGCTTGCAATTTATGGGAGTTCGATCCAGCCAAGCACCAAACCCTACTGGAGCTCTTTGGCTCCTCGCACAAGGATATCTGGAAGGTGCTTTTTAAGTTCGGCAAATCGTGGCCGGACTCCGCCGAGGACCGCGGGTACCAACTGTCCCGCCCTGCAAGTTCGGTAAGTCACTGTTATGTTGGCAATTCGTATGTTTTATTCGCATATCCTGAGAAAAATGCTTAATGTGTTTTCCACAACTCTCCTAGGGCTGGACGAAGAAGGCGGGGCGGATCTACTGTCCGGCCCCACTGCCAGAGGAACCAGCCGACCCACTTCTGACGAAGATGCTGGTCCCGGCGCCTTACAAGGCGCCGAAGAAGAAAGCCGAGAAGGATGCCAAGAAGACCAGGGAGGCCTCCGTCGCCGTGGCACCTCGGACACAAAATCCGAAGACTCCAACGGCCGTTCTTCCTCCGAGGAGGACGAGGAGGAGGAGGAAGACGAAT